>NC_133761.1:19007500-19307500 GCF_036562045.2 Rhinolophus sinicus | reverse complement strand
TACTCTCAAATTTATCTGAAACTAAAATGAGTCTAAAACATAGATTTCTCCATAGTCAAAGATTTTACCAAAATTGATATTAGCATAGTATTTAGCTTGTGTTAATAGATTCAGCAAAGTATAATCTATCTAATATAGCTTTTGATTTTCTAACAATTTCATCTGAACGTCTTTTTCAGGAGTACTATTTTTTTCTGATCCCCTTCATATATTCTAAATTTTGATCTAATTAGATTTTTTTTTCAATTTCTCTCTTTGCTAATTAATTTTCTTTCTGAGCATATAGTTTCCTTACTTTTTCAAGATGTAGCAAATGTCATAAAATATCCCTTAACCACTCAAGTTGGACTTGAATTCTCCCGTTTTTAAGACTCAATTTATATGAGCACATTATTACTTTCATAAAATGTGTTTAATTTTACTTGAAATCCTGGTTATCTTCATACATTTTAAAATATTGATTGCTTGAAGCCAAGTCCTGGTTTCATGTATTGTTTAATAAAAATAAATGTCATATATTTTAGCCCCTTGTCCTTTTCCCAATTCTATCCCCAAATTTCTCCATGATAAAACTAATGTTTCATGCCTTTTGTGTATGAAGAAATACTGCATAATTTATTCTTTCTATTTTTGTATAATTTACATTTGCTCCTAGGTTTATTACTACCCTTCAGATGATAGATTTGGGGTCTCTTACATTCTTTCTTTTAATAGTGGTGGTCCCTAGGGCATTTGGTCTTGAGCTTCTTATCCTCTCCCTGTAGTCACATTCCTGAGTAGCTCATCACCCCATTCTTAGAGGATTAAACTCTATTCATATATTGGTCGCCACCCTATGTCTCCTAAGCTTCCGAATTATATTAAAGATACCTTCTGGAGAGCTTTGAATGGACATCATACAGAAGCATAAATATATCTAAAATGGAAACAGTTATCACTCTCTCCCCATTTGGCTCCCCTCCACTATCCTGTACCATGCTCAGACACCCAGACATTGATTAACTCTGACCAAAGATTAATTTTCAATCTTCACTTCACTCCCCATACTTTATCAGGTTCCAAGTCATGGATATCTCTCAAATCTCATTTACCCATCCCCTATCCGTGGCCTTAGAGAAAACGTATAAATGTTCTAATTGGCTACCAAGCTACCAGTCCATTTGCTGTTGGTTTGGCTTGCACAGTTCATCTTTTTTTTTTTTGATAATTCCAATTTTGGAATAATTTAGATTTCCATAACATTTGGCAAAGATGGTTCAGACAATACACATATACCTTTCACTTAGTTTCCCCTAATGTTAGCAAATTACATAATCATGGCACTTAAGATTTTAACTGAAATTAAGAAATTAACATTGACACAGATTTTATTGGGATTTCATAAATTTTTCCATTATGTTATTTTTCTGGTCTGGGGTCGTGTTCGAGATACTACATCACATTTAGCTGTCCATTTTCTTAGAATCTACCGGTTTGTGACAGTGTTTCAGAATTTCCTTGTTTATCATGACATTGACAGTTTTGAAAAACACTGGTGAAGTACTTTGTAGTATATCATCAATTATTTGGTATTATCATGGCTAGACTGGGATATTTTGGGTGGGGAAGCACACTAACAAAGAGGTGAAGTGGCCTTCTCATTATAACATATCAGAAGGCAAATAACATTAACATGAAGTGTCACTGGTGATGTTAACCTTGATCATTTGTTTATGGTTATATGTGCCAGTTTTTTCTACTTTAAAGTTATAAGGTCTGTAACAAATTAAGTTTGTGAACTTGCCACCGTGCTCGTAGTACATTGGCAGCACTGTACAAACAGCTCCGCAAGGTTTCATAACCTTGGTATATCAGTGTCTCACAGCTGTGTTTGTGTCGACATGCAGGTGGTATCTTGCTGAGTGGAGTTCATTATTATTGCCTGTTTTTGTGTGCCATAGCGAGAATGTCTAATCTTGAATTAGAGCAATGAACAAATGTTAAATTTCCTGTTAAACTTGGCAAGAGTGTAAGTGAAATCAGGGCCATTAGTCCAAGTTTATGAGGATAATGCCATGAAGAAAATGGCAGTGTACAAATGGATTTAACATTTTTCTGAGGAGAGAGAACACGTCACTGATGAAGAGAGGTCAGGGCAGCCAGGAATGAACAGAACTGATGAAAACATTGCAAAAAATAGTCAAACTGTGCATCAAAATCAGTGGCTGACTGCGAATCATAGCAGACCATGTAAACATTGATAGAGAAACAGGAAACTCTTAACTGAAAATCTTTTTTTTTTTTTTAATTAAAGTTTATTGGGGTGACAATTGTTGGTAAAGTTACATAGATTTCAGGTGTACAATTTTGTATTACATCATCTATAAATCCCATTGTGTGTTCACCACCCAGAGTCAGTTCTCCTTCCATCACCGTATATTTGATCCCCTTTACCCTCATCTACCTCCCCCCTCCCCTGAAAATCTTGACATGAAAAAGGTGTGAGCAAGAATGGTCCCAAAGGAGCTCACTGATGAACAAAGGCAAAGGAGACTCGAAGTTTGCCAAGACCTTTTGGAGAGGTTAGCCACTGTTTTGGGCCATGCTATCACTGGTGATGAAACATGGATGTACCAAGAGAACCCTGAAACAAAGCATCAAAGTGCACAATGGAAGTCAGCCAATTCTGCAGAACAAAAAAATGTTCCATCAGTTCAAAACAAGAGTCAAAACTGCGTTGCTAACTTTTTTGATATCAGAGGGATTATTCATTATGAATTTGTACCAACTGAAAAACAGTTAACCAAGTTTACTATTTGGAAGTGCTGAAAAGGCTGCATGAAAAAGTTAGATGACCCAAACTGTTCACCAACAATTCACGGCTCTTGCATCACAACAATGTACCAGCTCACACGACATTGCCTGTGAGGGAGTTTTTAGCCAGTAAATAAGTAACTGTATTGGAACACCCTCCTTGCTCACCTGATCTGGCCCCCAATGACTTCTTTCTTTACCCAAAGGTAAAGGAAATATTGAAAGGGAGACATTTTGATGCCATTCAGGACATCAAGGGTAATATGACGACTGACAGCACTGATGGCCACTCCAGTAACAGAGTTCCAAAATTGCTTTGAAGGGTGGGCTAGGTGTTGGTGTTGGTGCATAGCTTCCCAAGGGGAGTACTTCAAAGGTGACCATAGTGATATGTAACAATGAGGTATGTAGCACTTTTCCTAGGATGAGTTCATGAACTTAATCATCCGACCTCATATTTCCTTTTCTGTACTTTATTATTTGGAAGCCAGTCACTAAGTTCAGTCCCTTCTCAAGAAGAGAGGAAATAAGCTCCATATCCTGGAGGATAGAGTGTCTACATATATTATTTGAAATTCTGTAGAAAGATGTGTCCTTTGTAATCTTTGTTTTAACTAACCATTGCTTCTATTTTCTGTAGTCTGAAGTACAAGTACTTAATGGTATACAAAACCTTCTTTAATTAGCACTTTCTTAACTGTCTAACTTAATTTATAGACTACTTCCTCTAGTCATCTGTGATGACCAATTATAGTTTGGTGTGAGTATACCATGATGTTCCAAATCACTCCTCTTTTTTGCTTATATTCATCTTAGATTGACCGGCTCACCTTATGAATACCTACTTATGACCTTTCCTATCTTATTTTATCATCATTCTCAGAGTGACGCGATAGGTTATTTCTTTGCGATATTACGCTAGCCCTGGAACCCAAAACCACGTTTACCAGTGCATTTAACAACGTTTTTATAATTTACCCATGTAATACAAGATTCTAGCCTGTAAGTTTCCTGGACACTGAAGCTATATCTATTTATAATACCATTGCCACATCTCAGATTCCCTTCTATAATTGAACTCAATCAATATTTATTTAATGAGCAAGCAGACTAATATTGAAATCTTCTATATTTTCAAAAATGTGATTTAACTGTATTATTATTTACTCATGGTTAAAGCTGTGTAGAACTCAGGTAGAGAAGCAGAAAATGAAAAGGAAAGTGGGAAGGAAATAAGAGAAGAATAAAAGGAAGGAAGGAAAGAAAGAAGGAAGGAAGGCCTAATGATGGAAAAATTTAGTGCAAAGAAAAAATTGAAATTTTATCTTTCTGGGAGATAAAAACCTAAAATCGTCCAACAATTCTCATTCCTTTCCACTTGGTTTCTGTGTTATTTTCTATCTATTGCTCCACACTAAGCGATAATTCCAAGTATAAAAATTGCTTTTGCCAAAATGCCATTTACAATTGAGTAAGTCAAGTGTAGAGGTTGGTGCCCAGAGCATTTTTCATTAGCATTTATGTTTGAGGATATCTGTGACTTTCACTTTCAAGGCATTTCTAGACCATGCATAGTCTGTGTCAGCATTTTTCCTGTATTTTTTTTATAGCATGCATATTGCTGATTATTAACCCAAGAGAAACATTTGATTGGAGTTTCTTTGTATTCAAATAATTCACTTTTAAAATTACTATGAGAAATGTCACAGTCATTAACTCTCCATCCCACTCATTTTACGTTTCTTAGATAGTGTGTAATATATCTCTTCTCAATAATATGGTAATATTTGTAACATGATTGGGACAATGCAGTTTGCTTGTGAAAACAGAATTTGTGTCTATTGCTAAATAGTGTTCTTCTCTGTGGTTTTAAAGTTAACTTGAAGGTAATTCTTTCACAATACTTTCATAACACATTGCTCCTGCTCAATGTGTATCATACAGATGGATCGTTTTGCTTCAATGGCATTTTATTTATGTTGAAAACCTATTGCTACATGGGTGTGTAAATTTTGCTTCTTCAGTAAAAGCTGATACAAGTGCATATTCATTTTTAATGATTGGTTATAAAAGCAATATCTATACAACAGTTGTTTTAAAATATATATGTATATATAACCAACTGAATCCAAATGTTCAAATGTGCTGTTTACAATAAAACCACTCATTATAACCATTCATTTCTCTATAATTTGTATGAAGCTGCAGATCGTTTTGCATTTTCTGCAAGTAGATGTCTTAAAAATATCTTATTATACATTTATGGTAAAATTGAAATCTTACTGTTGTACAGTTATAAAGATATTACTAATGACTATCTTTAATTTTCACTCATTAGAAGTACAAAACATTATAAAAATTATAACCCATATAATGGAGTGAGGCATTTCTACATGTGAAAATAGTAGATAAGTTGTTGATTTCAATGCTTATGAAGACTAGTGGAAACTTTAGACAATGGTACATAGGCTTCTTGATGAAATAAACACGTAAATAGAAAGCTATGGGGTTTTGTCTAAATTAAACTTACTTGGTGAATTGGTGTCTAATTTACCTTTAGATTTATAGTCTTTCTCTCCCTCTCCCTTCCCTTCACTCTCCCCCTCCCTAATGTGGTGTGTGTGTGTGTGTGTGTGTGTGTGTGTGTGTGTCTATATGTGTATGTATGTATCTAATTATCTATTGATTTATCTATCTTTCACCTATTGTATATTCATCCATCTATATTAACGGGCAAACAGCTTGGAAGGGCCACTTTGAAAGGCTTTTATACTTTTGGTAGCTACCAGGAAATTTAGAATTTGTTTGAAATTCATTATTATAGGGCATACGTTAGTTTATTTTAACAGCACTTTTTGGCTTAATTTTTAAAATTTGGAATTTTTAACAATTGTAAGTCATTAGTGGTAGGGGTTAAAGAGAAATATGAATTATTTCACTCAATAATGTATTGTGAGATATCCATATTGTTTCTCTTTTCTGTATGGTATTTCATTATATGAGTAGACATGAATATACTGAATTCCACTAGTGATAGAATTTAAATTTATTTCAAGTTTGAGAAAATTATAAATAGTGCTTCTCAATATATTTGTTCATATTGTTGATGGATATGTGTGTGTGTTTGTTCATTGCACATATGCAGATATATATTAGGTTGGTGCAAAACTAATTGCGGTTTTGGACCATGAATTTTAAATCATTATAACTAGGCTCAAACACATCTTTATTAATCAAAATACAAACCATTACAATCAACACATTTTTGCCAATGAGAAATAAGTTTGTTTATTTTGTAGTGTAAAACTCTTAGCTTCAGGATTCGACAAACTCTTGGAAAGCATTTTCTGCATCCTGCTGGTTATGGAGCATTTTCCCTGCAAAAAGTTGTTGAGATGCTTGAAGTGGTGGTAGTCGATTGGTGAGAGGTCAGGTGAATATGGCGGATGAGGCAAAGCTTTGTAGCCCAATTCATTCAACTTTTGAAGTGTTGGTTGTGCCACGTGTGGTTGGACATTGTTGGGGAGAGGAATTTGACCCTTTTGTTGACAAGGCCAGCGGCAGGCATTGCAGTTTTTGGTGCATCTCATCGATTTGCTGAGCATGCTTCTCAGATGTAATGGTTTCGCTGGGATTCAGAAAATTGTAGTGGATCAGACTGGCAGCAGACCACCAAACAGTGACCATGACCTTTTTTTGGTGCATGTTTGGTTTTGGGATGGGCTTTGGAGCTTCTTCTCGGTCCAACCACTAAACTGGTCACTGCCAGTTGTCGTATTTAATCCACTTTTTGTCGCACGTCACAATCCGATCAAGAAATGGTTCATTGTTGTTGCGTAGAATAAGAGAAGACAGCACTTCAAAATGATGTGCAAAAAGTTTTAGCAAAAATCTTTTTTATTTGAAGTCAGCTCATGAGGCACCCACATATTGAGCTTTTTCACCTTTCCGATTTGCTTCAAATGCTGAAAATGACCGTAGAATGGTTGACATTGAATTCTTTGGCGACTTCTTGTGTAGTTGTAAGAGGATCAGTTTCGATGATTGATCTCAGTTAGTATTTGTCAACTTGCGATGGCCGACCACTATGCTCCTCATCTTCAAGGTTCTCCTCTCTTTTGCCAAACTTCTTGAACCACCACTGCACTGTAGGTTCATTATCATTTCCTGGGCCAAATGCATTGTTGACATTGCAAATTGTCTCCAATACTTTACCACCCATTTTGAACTCGAATAAGAAAATCACTCAAGTTTGCTTTTTGTCAAGCATCATTTCTATAGTCTAAAATAAATATAAAATAAACAGGAAGTAATGGCATTGGCAAAAAAAAATAAAGCAAGAAATTCATTAAAATGATGTATAACATAACCACATTTATTTAAGAATGTATTGCAATATCAAATGGCAAATTTCAACAATGCAAAAACCACAGTTATGTTTGCACCAACCTAATATTAATTGCTAAATCATAGTATATGCATAGTCTTCAGATTTAGTAGAAACTGTCAAAAAGTTTTCAAACAATAATGTTGACAGAAAAATTATATACAAAAGAATACATACCATATGATTTAATTTATATGTAATAGCAAAATAGGAATGCTAATTGAGGTGTTAGAAGTCAGAATATTTTTTATCTGAGGGTAGGGAGGGTGTTACCTGGAAATAGGCAGAGATCACATAGGATTCTGCTATTAATCCACATCTTAATTTGAGTTCTGATTCATAGGTATTTTCAGTTTTTTTCATTTATGAAATTTGATAAATATAAATGCATTTACAATTTTTCAATTTTCTATGAGTATATCATAATTCAATAAAAATTTCCATTCATAACAAAATATGTAAAGTTCATCCAAGAAGAAGCAAGCATGGTTCCTTTCACAACCCTAACTATTCCATATGTCAAAATCTTGTTAGAATTTATACAATATTAATCAATATGTATGTATATAAAACAACTAATTGTGCATTATTTTTAATACATCTGAGTCTACAAGCTTATATACATTAATTCGAAAATATTTATTGAGATTCAACTATATGTTAAGTATAATACTAAGATACAACTATTGATCAAACACAATATATACCATGAAGACAGTCACAGGCTAATAGGAAAGTCAAGTCAACCAGGCAATTGCAGCATTGCATGGTGTGTGCTCAAATCAAAATGACCATAGATGGCAGTTAGCTCCACTATAGACTAATTGTCATTATTCAGTCATTAATATCTTCCTCTTGAACTAAAAAGGAAAATTCCCATTGCACAATAATGTGTGTGATTACCCTAGATATAATTGAGTTTAAGATCTAGTGTTGCAAAAATAGGAAAGGAAATTAACAAACATCTGCAAGATGAGGCCATTATGTTTTGTTTTGTTTTATTGTTTGTCTTGAGTTGGGGTACTGGGAGTGAGGAAAAAACATTGGATTTTTTTTTATAATTTTTGTTTTATTATTATTAGTTTCAGATGTACAAAACAATGTAATAGACTGAAATATAGACTGACATATAAAACAATGTAATAGACTGAAATATAGGAAAAGCAAGAAGAGAACAAAAAGCTGAGACCAAGGAAGTGGAAATGAGATGTGATAAATCTCATGACTCTGATTGCCCTGGATGTATTTGGAAAATAGCAAATTCAACGGAGCTAAAATTTTAGCCCCATAGGAAGAAGTGATGGAAGATACAAGTCAATGTATAGGTAAGGGCACATTATAAAACATCTTGTATTTTACTTTGAACAATAGAAAGCCAGTTAACTTTGGTGTGAAAAAAGTGGGCATAATCATCTTTGCTTGTTTGTTTTTAATGATGATAACTCTGGTAATCGTGGAACAAGTCAGTTAAAACTGAGGAAAACTGATATCAAGACATATAATGGAAAGGACTCTTACAAACCTCCAGTAAAAAGTTGATGAATTTTTATGAACCCACAGGGCAGTGGCTGTAGAGAAGACCTAATTTAAAAACATGTCTAATATAAAAATTGATGGGATACATTCCTTATGAGGTTGATTGGTTGTAGAAAAAAGGTTGGAAGTCATGTGAAGGGGTAAAAATATCAGTAATGTCTGCAATTTCTAGTTTGATAGTGCTCTAAAGTGATGACCTTCAAACTGACATATTCATACCCCAGAGGTGCTCCAAATTTTTCTTAAATAATTTTAATTTAATCAATGTATAGATTTACAAAAATTTATCTGTATTATATTCTTAAGTAGATCTTACAGAAAATGTACCTGTGGTTCCTTTCTCGTCTTCCATTTTATGAGATGGAGGCATAATAACAATATCTCACCCATTAGGGTATTACTCTGGTACATTGCCCAGCTTGTAAAAGTGTCCTTGCTGCCATCCAAAATGAGGCATTTATAAGGATTGTTGCCTGAATTGGCACTTATTATTAACAATATAAAAATGCTTTAAGGCAGATGATTTCCAATAATTTGTGTTCAGTAATATGTGAAAAGGAATAAGGGCATGATAAATATTTAAAAGTATTTTTGATGACAAATATGTAATTAAAAAAATAAAACTTAGGTTCATCAAACTAGCAACTGACATTTCTCTAAGAAGTTTCATTTCATTCTTGTATATTAATTTATGTAAAGGTCTCTAAATATTTTGAAGGTAACACTAGAAAAGCCATTTCAATGTCATGGGATGTAAAACCATCCATGGAGTTATAATAGTATAGAGCAGACCCATATAATCCATTAGACTACATATTTTCAGTTAACCATTTATTTCTTATGTTATCAATAAAATTATTATATATTAATATTGTTTTTATCAGTGCTGTAATACAGTACTAATATGTGTAATGAATACTCAATTCAAAAGAAAAATTTAACAGACATTTTTAGTTCCAGAATATTTTTTAAAAATTAAGTTCATTTTTACATAAAAATTTTGATGCAGAGAAGTATGAAAAGGTGAGCTTAACATTTACATTAATAATTTTGATTTATTATATGTAAATCTGTTATATTACAAAGGATATGAGTTTATTGGAGTGGAAATCTGAATTTAAGATGGAAATATCATTATTTAAAGTTCTGCCTATTAAAGTTTTTTTATATATTTAAAAATATACTTGACAATAATGATAATGCCTACCATTTATAAAGTGCTTACTTTGTTCCAGGAAGTTTTCTAAGTGCTTTATCATATCATAATAATAAAATACAGCATAATTCTATTAATTATTTTAATTCTTACAATAATTCTACAAGGTATCTCTTATTGTTTTCCTCACTTTAGAGAAGTGGAGGCATAATGGAGTTGGATTGCTTGCCTGTAGTCACACAAATAATTAGAGAAAAACTAAGTGTGAACCCAGATGGTCAGCTTACGTAGTCTTTTTTACTAACCACTTTGCTAAACTAATGGATTATCAAGTTGGTGTGTCTTTTATATGTTTTCCTCTCATAAGTTAAGTTTTTGTGTGTATGTCTAACTATTACATTGTTTTGTATACCTGAAACTAATAAAAATATAAAAAAGAATTTATACTTTTGAGGCTAATGTATTTTTATTTATTTATTTTGAAATTCAATTATTTAAATTAAATCTATTGGGGTAACATTTGTTAGTAACATTGTATGGGTTTCAAGTGCACAAGTCTATAACACATCATTGATATATTACATTGTGTGTTCACCACCCAGAGTCAGTTCCCTTTCCATTAATTCAATATTTACAGAATTTACCCCTAAGCATATAATTTTCAGTTATTCAAAACTACGAAATATTTCTGATCTCACCTTAAATCTGTATAAAGAGGTAATTTCTTCCTAAGTTATTAATGATATACAGGGGAAAAATATTTGAAGTCCTCTATAACATCATGCTTAAGCATGTGTGATCAGAGCCAGACTAAAAGAAAGTATAGGATTTGTCACTGGGTTTGAGTACTTGGTTTAGCTACTTCCTACTCATGAGTCTTTTGGCAACTGGCAATTTCTTACAAAAAAAGAAAAGGAAGGAAGGAAGGAAGGAAGGAAGGAAGGAAGGAAGGAAGGAAGGAAGGAAGGAAGGAAGGAAGGAAGGAAGGAAGGAAGGAAGGAAGGAAGGAAGGAAGGAAGGAAGGAAGGAAGGAAGGAAGGAAGGAAGGAAGGGGGAGAGAGAGAGAGAGAGAGAGAGAGAAAGAAAGAGAGAGAAAAACTGATTTGTGGGAAGAGATTAGTTCAAATTTAGATATATCCAATTTGAGATGCCTGAAGGATATCCCAGTACAATGCCCCTAATGTATTTAGTAATACGGACCTGCACCTTTGGTGACAGATTCCTTCCAGCATAGTTCAGCTAGCACTGTGTGAGGATTCCGTGTCCTCCCCACATTAAGTCATAATTCAGTTTTCTTTTGGTTGCCAACACATCCCTAATGCTTTTTACACTGAATTGTTATTATTCATTTAATCCTGTCATAAGCAGGCAGAATCCCTTAAGAACAGCATATGCATCTTGATTCTGCAACCCTAGTTCCTGGTTCCTAGGCATTATCAGAAATTAGACCCTCCATAATTTGTAGTAAATTGGTTAATCAGTTTACAGATCTTGTTGATCAACAAGACTTGACAACTTTACCCAGTAGTACACTATGGAGCCTAGAATAAAGAACTAAACATTCAATATGAGAAAACCTCATAAACTTTGTGTGCTAAATGCATAAAAATAAACAGATCTAATAAATGTTTATAATATTAGTACAATTGCAATAGTATCCCTTTTTGTTGTTACCTGAACTCTGCCTTTATAAGTAATACAAAAATAATTTTTAAATTGCATTTAACATTAGATCTGCACGAGAAAATAAAGCCTTGCAGAAGCAGATGGTACCAGCCTATGAAGGCAGCACAGAAATAGTTAAGAGCAGAAGCTCTGACTTCAAATCTCCACATCACTTCTTCCAAACTGTGACTTTGGCCAAGTTTTCGTAATCTCTGTATTTTGAGGTTTATTATCCTTAAACTGGAATCCTAATAATAAACAGTTCATAAAGAAAGTGAAATGATTACATAGGATACGTGTCAAAGTATAGAACGCAGAGGCAGGCACAAAATAAATGCTTGTTACTGTCTACAAATTTGAAAACTTGCAGAGAGAAAGACAAAAAAGAGATGCTAAAAGTTCTGCCAAGTTATATTTCAAAATGTATCTACTGTTAATATTAATTAAATGGTTACTTGGTATTAAATATGCTGAATTCCAATAATTTTTATAAACTCCTTGGCTTTGAATCCCTTACCTTTCAATAAAAACAGCTTGTGATTGCAAATTCTAAAATCCCCAATTGATTTTTACCAGTATTTAGTTCTTCAGTGTTGTTTTTTTTTTTTAAGTTTACTGATTGCATGCATCCTTCAAATCAGTAAACTGCAAGTATTGGCATATTTCATTACTAAGTATGTATAGATTAGCACTGCATCACTTGGCAAAATTGAACTTATTAGGGAAGATTAGCTTGCTTTAGAATTGCTGTCTATGCTTCATCTGTAGACTGTCTATGCAGCTACAAACCCAGTGACATGAAGGGATAAAATGTAATTATTTAGTGCTACTATCTATATTGCTCAGGAAGATTAGTGTTTTATATGGGAGTTAAGGTCACAGTAATTCATGCTTCCAAAGAACAAGAAACAACTTCTATTCTACTATTGATTGGATAGTTGTTACGAGCCAGATTTGTTCCCTAATTAAGTCATTGAATGCATATAATTTTTGTGATAGTTTTATTTTTCTAATAAATGTAGGTAACATGATATTTGCTAATTTGTATTTATTTTTTAGGAATCATTTTTACTCACCAAATCTCCTGAACAAGTAAGGTGAATGAATATATGGGGTACAATAGATGCATTTTCTTCTCATGGAACACAGAAGATTCAGATTCCTTAAGCTTTTATATCAACAGATTTATTTTTTCTGGCACATACCAGGCAACTATTAATAAATGTAGACAGAACTGTTTTATTTGAGGGTCATTAATTTGGAATTTAAATAGGTCATGAGTTAAAACTATTTTTTTTTTTTTTTAGTTTTAGTATTGCTTAATCTATGGGAAAAGACATTTTTCTAAAAAAAATTAATGTAAAATATTATTGGAGAATATATTTAAGCTATATAAGGGTCTTTAAACACATTTATTTCATACTGTATTTCCCTGAAAATAAGACCGTGTCCTATATTAATTTTTGCTCCAAAAGATGCATTAGGGCATATTTTCAGGGGCTGTCATATTTTTTCATGTACAACAATCTACATTTATTCAAATACAGTCATGTCATCTTCTTCTAGAACATCGTCATAACATAATAAATGCATCCAACTAGCTGATGATCTTAACTGGGCCTTATTTTTGGGGTAGGTCTTATTTTTCGGGAAAACACGATAGATATTTTTATATAAAAATGTAGAAATAACACTAAATTTAATGATGATAGTAGTTACGTTGATTGAGCAGGTATTATATCACATATTATTCTTAATGCTTTATGGGCTTGCCTTATTTAATTCTCTCCTAAATGGGCTATGTCTCACAGACTAGATGGCAAAATTCATGAAGACGAGACTGTATTTGTATTTGTCATTGCACTCCCCGCCAAGCTTAGCACTTAAATTTTCATTAAATAAAGCCGTATTGTTCCTAATATCTCTATCCAGTCAATGAGACTGAGAATTGTGAGTAAAAGATCATGCTGCTTGTCAAAGATCATGCTTCTAACAACAGTTTGAATCTGGATTTGTCTCAAGCAATCTGGTCAGAGAGCCTGAACTTGTAAGCACTTATATCTGACAAACTATAGACCCCTGTAAATTCTATTAATTTATTTTCCTAGTACAGTTCTTCCTTGTTTCAACCAAACTCTTAAGGAGAGGAGGCAAGCTTGGAATAAGGGAATTTTTGTTTTTGCTCTTCTTACTCTACCTGGGGTTAGACTAGTAGGATTTGTTACCTATGGAATACGGAGAGAAACGTTAACAAATACTCAGAATATGACCATAAGAAATAGTTGTACGGCAAGAAAGTTGTCTGCAAGTTACACTATATGTCTTGAGAATAAATTTTCCAAAATATTAATATTTTCCCCAACCATGTTTAGATACCTTACTATATATACATGTGTGTATACATACATATATATATATATATATATATATATATATATAAATTTTACTATGTATGTATAATTTATCATTCGTAGATAATATTTCTCTTTTGCCTATGATACATATGCATGCTGTAGGTTTTATGTGGATATTACTGTCAATAAAAAAGAAAAAATGTGGATATCAATAAAAAGTACAGCATACCACTTCAATGTTACCTAACACTCTGTTTAGCAAGCTCACCCAAGATTTATTTCATACTCTAGGAAACTTTACATATAATTGATATTGTGATTTAACATTTAAATGCACTATGAATTTACATGATAACTTGAAGATTTCTGTTGAGTAGAAAAGATGCCACCAAAGTTGTTTTTCTTTTCTTTTTTTCATTTGCTCTCTATAGGACCAGTTTTGTATCTATTAGCCTAACAATTACTTTCTTATTTTTTTTCAAAATGAGTATAAATAACCAGTTCTTCCAAATGTTTCCTTCTTAACCAGCTTTATTATCTACTGATTCTCTTGTTATTTAATGGATTGAGTAAATATATTTGATGTATATTTATTCTTATATGTATGAGTCATATTTTCACCTTTGAATATTATATTTTGAATGATATATGCAATGTGACAATCCCTTTTATCCAGAGATTATCATCCCACTACACTCAAACAAGCTGCTTTTATTATTTGGTACAGTGAAGGAAATACACACATTGGGTCCTTGTGGGTTATTCAGTAAGAGAGTGGTAGAAAGGACTTAGAGGATTGGGATTTTATACGGTGATGCTGGGAGGGCCTAAGGAAGGATGGCTTTACCCTTGATTGGATGCTGTCAGGAAGTAGGGGTAATTTTATGATTGGGTATCTTAATGGATCTTATACAGAAGGAGGAAAGAATTGAATGAAGCTAAAAGCTAATACTATAATTAGAAAACAAGCAGCAGTCATTTATATTAGCTAGGATGGGGCATATTTAGGATTTGTGTTTGTTTTGCCTAGTGATCTTGTTTTGGTATGTGCTTGGTAAAGATTAAGAAATGATCTGGTTCTCTTTATTTTGCTGATTTTTTTTGCATTTTTTTGTTGTTTTTATTTGCATTTCTCTGGTGATTAGTGATATTGAGCATTTTTTCATATGTCTGTTGGCCATTTGTACGTCCTTTTTGGAGAAATGTCTATTCAGGTCCTCTGCCCATTTTTTATCTGGATTGTTTGTTTTTTGTTGTTGAGTTGTATGAGTTCTTTACATATTTTGGATATTAGCCCCTTATCAGAGGTGTTGTTTGCAAAAAACTTCTCCCACACCAGTTAGAATGGCAACAAGACAAATAATAACAAATGTTGGAGAGTCTGTCGAGAAAAAGGAACACTATTGGTGGGAATGCAGATTGGTGCAGTCACTATGGAAGGCAGTGTGGTGGTTCCTCAAAAAATTAAGAATAAAGGGGTGACTGGTTAGCTCAGCAGATTAGAGAGTGCTACTAATAACGCCAAGGTTGCCAGTTCGACCCCCACATGGGCCATTGTGAGCTGTGCCCTCCTTAAAAAAAAAAAAAAAAAAAAAAGATTAAGATTAGAATTACCATATGACCCAGCAATCCCTCTCCTGGCTATATGGTGATGGAAGGAGAACTGACTCTGAGTGGTGAACACACAATGTGATATATAGATGATGTATTACAGAATTGTACACCTGAAATCTATGTAACTTTACCAACAATTGGTTCCCCGATAAACTTTAATTTTAAAAAAAAGAAAGAAAGAAATGGTCTGGTTCTTTGTCTTATTTTATCCTTTTCCCAGGGTGACCTTGTTCAATGTGTTCCGTGAAGTTGTTTTTGTACAAGAAAGTACCTAGAACTAGCTGTGACCAGTTCCATATAAATATAAAGCCAGATTGGTTTCTGGAGGTTAAGAGTTTCTTTCCTCTTTCTCAAAATAATAATAATAATAATAATAATAATAATAATAACAATAATAATAGTACTAGTAGTAATGGCAGCTGTTATTATTATTAGTATCCATTCCTTTGGGACTCAGAGAATGTGGGAGAGAGAAGGAAGAGGGGCCAGAGCGTGTAGAACCCAGATGTGAATTTCAGTCTTTTACTAGGGAGTTGGCACATTCAGAGCAGGACCCAGGCAGTCCTCACCCTGATATGCAATTTGGTGTTGCTGATTTTGACTGAAAAGTTTACTAGACTGGAGTCACCATTACAGGGAAGGGCTATGTCTGCCCTGAGTACTGGGGAACATACCTCCTGTGAGTCACAGCCATCTTCAATGGAAGAAGAGATGAGATAGGGTCAGCCAGGGATTGCTAATAAGTTCTGTATATATATACAAAGGGTGCCAAACAAACGTACATACATTTTAAGAAAGGAAAAAACTGTATCAAAATTATGCTGATGGTAACCACTTTGAGAACCTCTTGTAATTGCAGAAGTCAAATGTGACTTGTATTCATCTTTTGTTATCGGTATGCATTGAGTATTACTATTTTAATACAGTTTTCCTTTCTTAAAATATGTATACACTTTTGCCACCCTGTGTGTGTGTGTATGTGTGTGTGTGTATTCATATATATATGAATGCATATCATTGCATGACTTCAGATTTACTAGAAATTGCCAAATTTCCAAAGCACATTTACAATTTTGAATCCCATAATAGTATGACAGTTTCTACATCTAATACTACTAGATATGTTTTGTTGTTGTTGTTTCAATCTGGTGATATCATAGTGTTTTTCCAACTAAAGTTTTTGCAGAAAGCTCACTTTACCAGGCCTGATCAAGAAAAAGGTGTAGGAAAAGGATGCACCTCATCCAACTCCATTTCAGTCTCCAAAGGCGATACTTTCATGAGCCACCCGTTCTCAGCTTTAATTCAAGCCAAACTCCTTTTTTTCTCAATGTTCTAAGTCTATGGCTAAAATCTAAAGCAGCTTTTGTAGCTCAATAGAAAGTAAATAATAATTTTATTTTGTTTTTTATTTTAAGGGGAAATGTAACTAAATCCCCCAAGTAGTGGATGTCTATCCAATAGATACAGTAGATCTGAATGTTGTGGAAACCTAAAAATGAAAGAAATAAAACCTCAGGAAATATTTTAAGAAAAGAAGGAAATGTTTAAAATACCTATTAGCTGGTTTTTTACATTTTCTCATGAGTAAGTACCTGTAATTTCTTGTCTTTAAAATAATGAAAACCGTGATACAGAATTCAGTTCCATTTGTTTTGCTGTAATGTTTTTTAAAAGTATCTTATCAAAAATCCTCTGCTTTGAAGAAACCAAGATGAATTATTACTGGATATGAGTGGAAGCAAAATATGGTAACTAATTTCTCTTAGTTACCAAAATATGGTAACTAATTTCGCTGAGGAAGGATGATTAGAATGATTGTCTTTTACGTTATTCATTTACTTCTCCTTTGATGCAAAGTTTTTTGTTTTTTGTTTTAAGGGAAAACTTAAGTTTTCATAATGGAAGAAAACTCTGAAAATGGCAATCATACTTCTACAGTGTTTGGATTTTTAAAAACTTTCAGGTTTTTTTCATATCATATACAAAAAAATCCAAACTCCCTTACCATAGCATTTAAGGCTCAGCTTGATCTGGCCTCTGCCTGCTTCTCAAACCTCAATTTACACATCACTCCTCTTCTCATAAAAAGTTCCAGTCACAGTCTATGTTTTTAAACTTTTTAGACTACCGTATATTCTTTTTCATGTTTTCAACAATTCCAAATAACATATAAAATAGTGACAAGTTGTTATTTTTATATGCAATATGTTGTTATATTTTATAATAAAAATTATAACGATAAAATATTTTTTTCTTTTTTTAATTAAAATTTATTGGGGTGACAATGGTTAGGAAATTACATAGGTTTCAAGTGTAAAATTCTGTAACACATTATCTGTATATCACGTTGTGTGGGGGGGATTTCATTCTTTAACATTTCTTTTAATGTCTAAAAATTATCCTTTGGGAATAATGACACTATCACCATCTAGTGACAGCCATCATAAATGACAGACACATGGTCCCTGCAAAATTGGAAAGGTTCTCATGAATACCAAGCTCCTTCACTGTATACAGAAGAACTAGATTTAATATACAAGTTTTAAGTCTGAAAAGTGAAGATGTGTTAAAGTAGACCAAAATGGCATGAGTTACTAATTCAATATAGTACAATATAGTACAACCATTCCATTCCATTATGTTTGTTAAAAATTACTTTTAAAAGACAAACACGTACTGGAAGGTATTTGAAGCAAATTAGAAAATAAATTTCTTTACAACCGTTAAATACAATACGGAGTATGGATGTAAGTGGCCATATATTTAAGATTAGTGATTGGGCACATGAGATCTAGTTGTAGCCAGATTCTTTATATCTCTGAGCTCTGTAACTGTGTGGCCCTAGGCAAATTATTTAATCTCAAGTTATTTAATTTAATTCTCATTTTCATGTATTGGTAAATCATAGCAGTGATATGAGGCTAATCTGAGGTAATGCATAAGGAGCATAGTACAGCAAGCACTCAATAATGCTATTTCTATAATTGCTTCAATATTATTACTAATTATGCAAATAAAACAATCACAGTAATCACTCTTTTATTTAAAATATTTGGTTTATTCACAACTTGGGGTTATTCTGTTAGAAAGGTACATTTTTAAAATCTTCTCTTTTTTTCAAATTATTTTATGTTTTGAAACCAGCACCAAAAAGATATGTCTGAAAATGTACTAAGAAGTTTGATACAAACACTGAAACTTATTTTTTTAATTAAAGTTTATTGGGTGACAATTGTTAGCAAAGTTACATAGGTTTCAGGTGTACAATTCTGTATTACATCATCTATATATCACACTCTTGTGTTCACCACCTAGAGTCAGTTCTCTTTCCATCACCATATATTTGATCCCATTTACCTTCATCTGCCACCCCTCTCTCCCCTTACCCTCTGGAAACTGATTTTTGCAAAGAGAAAACTTACTATGTTGTAAGTAGTAACATATAATGAATTTATTAGGGTTGACTACTGCACATTACTGAGGACGTGATAGGAAAGAGTTTGGAAAGATGGAACTAGTATATCTTCCTGTGCACAGCTCTACACTTTTCTTTAATTGTGCAGGTATTTTTTTTTTAATGGTGTTTTTTTTTTCAGAACTAGAGATGTTTTTTTCTAAATTATATTCATTATGAAATAGTCTAAGTAAACTGTAAGTGTGTCATTATATATCTATGTTCTTCCTAGATTGCTGCTTTAAAATCTACTTCAGGTGGTAAAAATAAACTATTTTGATGAGGGAGGGAGGGAGAGAGAGAGAGAAAAAAAAAGAAAGAGAGAGAGAGAACTGAGTATAATTATGGGAAAAGAAGCTCAAAGTTTCAAATCAGAATAAATATACAGGATTAAAGTTATCAGAAGAATTGAGAACAAATAGTAAATTTAAGGCAATGATTTATTAGGTTTTCTTTTTTTTAAGCTGTGCATATTTAATGTATACAACTCGTAGAGTTTAGAGATAAGTATACACCCATAAACCATCACCCACCATCATCATGGCCATAAACGTACATATAACCTCACAAAATTTATTCCTGTTCCATTTATTAGTACTCTTTATATTTTGTTTTATGAATACTTAATGGAGATCTGCCCTCTTAGCAATTTTAAGTATAGCATACAATATTGTTAGCTATGGGCACTATGCTGTATAGTAGATTTCTATAATTATTTATCTTACAAAACAGAAACTTTGCATTCTCTAACCGTTGCCTCCCCAATTCCCTTTTCCCCAGTTCCTGGCAACCCCTCTTTACTCTCTGCTTCTGTGAGAGAGACTGTTGTACTATTTTAAATTCTACATATAAATGAAATCATATAGCATTTGTTTTTCTGTATCTGGCTTATTTCACTTAACGCCCTCCCGGTTGACACATGTTATCACAAAGACAAGAAGGTATTTGGTGTTCATGGGTTAGAAGAGTTAATATTGATAAAATATCCCTACTATCCAAAGTAATCTGCATATTCAATGCAGGCTCTATCAAAATCCCTATGGTATTTTTCATAGAAATAGAAAAAACAACCCTAAAATGTGTGTGGAGCCATGAAAGATGCTGAAAAGCCAAAGTGATCTTGAAATAGAAGAACAAAGTTTGAGACATCACACTTCCTGGTTTCAAATTATATTATAAAGCTATAGTAATCAAAATAGTATGGTACTGGAATAAGTATAAGCATACAGACCAATGGAACAGAAAAGAATAAGTAGAAATAAATCCATGCACCTACGGTCAACTGATATTCGACAAGATTTCAAAGAATACACAATGTGAAAAGGACAGCCCTAGATTTTCTTAAAACACTCATTATCCAAGCAATATATTTGTCTTGGAAAAATAGTACTTCATTTATGAACTACTTTCCAAAGCCTGGTACTAGGAGATAAGAGACTGTGTTAGTTCCAGCTATAATATTAAATATTAAATCGCTATTTAACTTTGGACAAGTTGGTCAGTTTTTATGAAATCACTTAATATTGTATTGCCACATGTTAGAGATATTCTGAATTATCTGTTAACTAAATTTTCTCTAAATTGTTACAATTAAGATTTAGTTTTTTTTTCTTTGACTTAACTGGATTCAAGTAAAACAATACAATTCCTTGTAAACTATATCAGCATGTACACATTTGTGGAGAAATGTTAATGTTACTGATGATTTTGGTTGTTCACAAAGTAATTTTTTTAAATTAAAGTTTATTGGGTGTCAATTGTTAGTAAAGTTACATGGGTTTCGGGTGTACAATTCTGTATTACATCATCTGTATATCACACTTGTGTGTTCACCACCCAGAGTCAGTTCTCTTTCCATCACCATATATTTGATCCCATTTACCTTCATCTACCACCCTTCTCTCCCCTTACCCTCTGGAAACTGATTTTTGCAAAGAGAAAACTTACTATGTTGTAAGTAGTAACATATAATGAATTTATTAGGGTTGACTACTGCACATTACTGAGGACGTGATAGGAAAGAGTTTGGAAAGACGGAACTAGTGTATCTTCCTGTGCACAGCTGTACACTTTTCTTTAATTGTGCAGATTTTTTTTTTAAATGGTGATTTTTTTTAACACTAGAGATGTTTTTTTCTAAATTATATTCATTATGAAATAGTCTAAGTAAACTGTAAGTGTGTCATTATATATCTATGTTCTTCCTAGATTGCTGCTTTAAAATCTACTTCAGGTGGTAAAAATAAACTATTTTGATGAGGGAGGTGGGGAGGGAGAGAGAGAGAGAGAGAGAGAGAGAGAGAGAGAACTGAGTATAATTATGGGAAAAGAAGCTCAAAGTTTCAAATCAGAATAAATATACAGGATTAAAGTTATCAGAAGAATTGAGAAAAATTAGTAAATTTAAGGCAATGATTTATTAGGTTTTCTTTTTCTTAAGCTGTGCATATTTAATGTATACAACTCGTAGAGTTTAGAGATAAGTATACACCCATAAACCATCACCCACCATCATCATGGCCATAAACGTATACATCACCTCACAAAATTTATTCCTGTTCCGTTTATTAGTACTCTATTATATTTTGTTTTATGAATACTTAATGGAGATCTGCCCTCTTAGCAATTTTAAGTATAGCATACAATATTGTTAGCTATGGGCACTATGCTGTATAGTAGATTTCTATAATTATTTATCTTACAAAACAGAAACTTTGCATTCTCTAACCGTTGCCTCCCCAATTCCCCTTTCCCCAGTTCCTGGCAACCCCTCTTTACTCTCTGCTTCTGTGAGAGAGACTGTTGGACTATTTTAAATTCTACATATAAATGAAATCATATAGCATTTGTTTTTCTGTATCTGGCTTATTTCACTTAACACCCTCCCGGTTGACACATGTTATCACAAAGACAAAAAGATATTTCGTGTTCATGGGTTAGAAGAGTTAATATTGATAAAATATCCCTACTATCCAAAGTAATCTGAATATTCAATGCAGGCTCTATCAAAATCTCTATGGTATTTTTCATAGAAATAGAAAAAACAACCCTAAAATGTGTGTGGAACCATGAAAGACGCTGAAAAGCCAAAGTGATCTTGAAATAGAAGAACAAAGTTTGAGGCATCACACTTCCTGGTTTCAAATTATATTATAAAGCTATAGTAATCAAAATAGTATGGTACTGGAATAAGTATAAGCATACAGACCAATGGAACAGAAAAGAATAAGTAGAAATAAATCCATGCACCTACGGTCAACTGATATTCAACAAGATTTCAAAGAATACACAATGTGAAAAGGACAGCCCTAGATTTTCTTAAAACACTCATTATCCAAGCAATATATTTGTCTTGGAAAAATAGTACTTCATTTATGAACTACTTTCCAAAGCCTGGTACTAGGAGATAAGAGACTGTGTTAGTTCCAGCTATAATATTAAATATTAAATCGCTATTTAACTTTGGACAAATTGGTCAGTTTTGATGAAATCACTTAATATTGTATTGCCACATGTTAGAGATATTCTGAATTATCTGTTAACTAAGTTTTTTCTAAATTGTTACAATTAAGATATAGTTTTTTTTTCTTTGACTTAACTGGATTCAAGTAAAACAATACAATTCCTTGTAAAATATATCAGCATGTACACATTTGTGGAGAAATATTAATATTTCTGATGATTTTGGTGGTTCACAAAGTAATTTTTTAAAATTAAAGTTTTTTTGGGTGACAATTGTTAGTAAAGTTACATGGGTTTCGGGTGTACAAGTCTGTATTACATCATCTATATACCATGTTGTGTGTTCATCACCAGAGTCAATTCTCCTTCCATCACCATATATTCGATCCCTTTCATCCTCACCTACCACCCACCTCCCTACAAAGTATTAACTCTATTTTGAGTTTCCTATAAATTTGAGCCACTTTGAGCCTCTGCAACTCCCAAGGTAGAGCACCCTCAAACTAACCTAATGAGATAAATTTTAGTTCAATATAGTAGTCTGTTATTCATGTGTCTTTTTGCAATTTGTTCAAAAACTCCTTTGGCATATTCAGGGATCAGTAAGTATCAGAATATGACAGTATCTCAGTGAATAGTGAAGTTTTAGTAAGGGAGTTATGTTGGCGCTAGACTATATTGAATGACAAGCTAAAAAAGTCCTGTCACATTCAAGACCTAGCTTAGAGCAGCAGAGGATTTATTAAACATTGTTGATCCATTCCCAACAAGTTACTTTCATTTTTAAGTAATAAAAATTATACGTTTATGTGGAAGTTATTCTCTTTATCAAAATATCTAATTGTTGTTAAGCTATAAAGAGATGAGTTCTACCAAGGGGCTAAGATCCCAATACCCATATGTCTGAGCATTTTTAAATTATGTTTAATTATAATTATCAATAAAAATTATAATAATTTCAGGTGTACAACATAGTGATTAGACATTTATGTATCTTACAAAATCATCACCACAGTCTACTTACCATCATATACCATACATAGTTTTTATGATATTATTGACTATATAGAAATGTCCCTATATAGAAATGTACATTGCGTCCCTGATTTTATTCTGTAACTGGCAGTTTGTACTTCTTAGTCCCCATTCACCTGAGCGTTTTAGATATTTATTTAATTTTGAATTTTAAAGATAATAAGTTTCTTTTTTTTTTAGGATTGCTTTGGCTATTTGGGGTCTTTTGTGGTATCATACAAATCTGATGATTTTTTGTTCCATTTCTTTAAAAACTGCCATTGGGATTTTGATGGGGATTGCATTAAATCTGTATATTGCTTTGGGTAATATGGCCATTTTAACTATGTTGATTCTTCCAATCCATGAACACAGAATGTCTTTCCATTTCTTTGCGTCTTCCTCAATTTCTTTTAAAAATATCTTATAGTTTTCAGTATATAGGTCTTTTGCATCCTTGGTTAAGTTTATTCCTAGGTGTTTTATTCTTTCTGTTGCAATTGCAAAAGGACTTATTATTTTTTATTTCTTTTTCTGAGATTTCATTGTTAATATATGGAATGCAATGGACTTTGTACGTTGATTTTTTTTAAAGATTTTATTGGGGAAGGGGAACAGGACTTTATTGGGGAATAGTGTGTACTTCCAGGACTTTTTTCCAAGTCAAGTTGTTGTTCTTTCAATTTTAGTTGTGGAGGATGCCATTCAGCTTCAAGTTGTTTTCCTTTCAGTCTTAGTTGTGGAGAGTGCAGCTCAGCTCCAGGTTCAGTTGTCATTGCTAATTGCAGAGGGCGCAGCCCACCATCCCTTGCGGGGCTCGAGGAATTGAACTGGCAACCTTGTGGTTGAGAGCCCACTGGCCCATGTGGGAATCGAACAGGCAGCCTTCGGAGCTAGGAGCATGGAGCTCTAACTGCCTGAGCCACAGGACTGGCCCCTGTACGTTGATTTTATAGCCAGCAACTTTACTGTATTCTTTTATTTTTTTTCTAATAGTTTTTTGGTAGCATCTTTGGGGTTTTCTATATATAGCATCATGTCATCTGCAACAAGTGACAACTTCTTCATTCCCAATTTGGATGCCTCTTATTTCTTTGTCTTGTCTGGTTGCTCTGTCTAGGACTTCCAATACTATGTTGAAAAGCAGAGGTGATAGGGGACAGCCCTGTCGTGTTCCTGAATGTAGAGCAAAGGGCTTCAGTTTTTCACCATTAATTATGATATTAGCTGAGGGTTTGTCATATATGAACTTTATTATGTTAAGGTATTTTCCTTCTATACCCATTATATTAAGTATTTTGATTATAAATGGATGTTGTATCTTGTCAAACACTTTTTCTGCATCTATTGATATAATCATATGATTTTTGTCTTTTATTTTGTTTATGTTGTATATCAATTTACATATGTTGAACCATTCTTGTGCCCCTGATATGAACCTTACTTGGTCATGATGTATAATCTTTTTAATGCATTGTTGCATTAGATTTGCTTGAATTTTGTTTAGTGCCCTTTGATAGATGATTGCGTAAAGAAGATGTGGAATATGTACACAATGGAATACTATACTGCCATAAGAAAAGATGAAATAGTGCCATTCACAACAACATGGATGGATCTTGAGATTATTATGCTAAGTGAAATAAATCAGACAGAAAAAGTAGAGAACCTTATGATTTCATTGACATGTGGTATCTAAAACTAAAAACAACAAAGGAGCAAGACAAACAAATGAAGAAACAAAAACTCATAGACACAGACCATAGTTTAATGGTTATCAGAGAGTGAGGGGGGAAGGGGTGATAGAACAGGGTAAAAAGGATCAAATATATGGTGATGGAAGGAGAACTACTCTGGTTGGTGAGCACACAATGTGATATATAGATGATGTAATACAGAATTGTACACCTGAAACCTACGTAACTTTACTAACAATTGTCACCCCAATAAACTTTAATTTAAAAAAAGAATAAGTTCCATTAATTCTCAAATAAATGCAGAAATTTGCAGGCAAAATTCATTCCAGTGTTTCAAAACATATTCTAACATGCCTCACCTGTAAGAAATGACTGTTACAAAATAAAATAAAATATACTATAATTCTCAGACCAAGTTTGAGATACCTGAGTGGTTAGGGCTACAAAATAATCTACTGGAAAAGAGCACAATAAAAATGGTTTCATTAACTTTAGAAACTACCCAGGAAATAAGACAAAAGAAGGCAGCACTGAAAGCCACAAGAAATCCGTCTTCTGCTTGATAAAGTAGTAACACGAGGTCATATTGTGTTGGGTCAGGGGCGGCATGCTGATTTATGACCACCACTAAGTAAAAGGCAACGCGGATATGTTTATCCACACTGATTCTGATTTAGAGCCACCAGATGTTGTTGGCACCTTTTACCATGAGATTTGGTTCATTTAGTCAAAACGATTAGTAGAAAAGCACATGCTAGAGTGAATCTACTATCCTGTAAGCAAAGCTGAGGCAATGATGGAGCAAAATAGCTTATCCACAGAAGTCAGTGGGAAGTTATATTCTGTCACCTCTCTTCATTAATCTGTACACATGACTGCTTGGAGAGACAGTGAGTTGATTAGGTCTGCAGCACCATCAAAATGCAGACACTCATCACTGCTTCTCATTTTCATATGACCCAGATGGTATAGCTGCTTGACTGCAATTTCCCTTTATATGTGTTTTTAATAGGTTCCTTTTTTAGATATTGACTTTGCACCCTCTTATGGATATTTAAAGCCAAGCTGAATTAACTTCTCTTTTAACACCAACTTGAAGTAACCACATATTGAAAAATATATATACTTGTATATATTTTAAAAAGACATTATTTTCTAGTTACCGCTGTGACAAAATTAATAGTTAGCTGGTTTCTGCAATGTCCTAAGGAAGTATAATTGACATTCATTCCCAGTATATAATTAAAGACATGGAAGCAAAATTTCACTTCATGAAAGAGTCAAATAAAATTGAAGAAATAAGACTGAATCTTAGACAGGATCTTACTATTAATTTAATCCAGTCAACCAGTTTTAGAAGTGAGAACACAGAAGAGAAGAGGATTTAAATTATTTGACAGAGGTTACGCAGGGAATGAATAGATTCTCTTATGTTTTTGCCTTACCTTCTTGCTCAGAACTTATAATGAATTGTCCTAGATATCAGTTGGGGCACCCCTGTGCCTTGAAACTTGGTACCTTGAATTCACTTCATGTGAATTTCTTCTCCATAAAGTCTGCAAGTTCCCAAAAGTAAGGCCATCTCTCTAGTGTGTGCATCTCTGGATAAATGTTATTTGTGAGAACCCTGTTCATATGAGCAATCTGATTAAAAATGTGTTAGAAAAGTCATGAATTTCTCTGATGTATCGTGATAAAGGTTTGGAATAAAGAGTAGAGAAATGATACTTACATGGTTGTTTATTGTCCAATCAATACATGTGAAGATTCTTCACAGTGTTCAGACCACATTTTTTCTTCTATTCATATGAGTCCAGGAAACATGTTTGTATTGTTAAATGTGCCCTTCCTGGTTAACTTAATTTATTCCTCTATAAAGAAGCAATAATCTTACAACTCACAGTGCTATGGCTCTTTAGAACCTAGTCATACTGAAACAAGGTAGATATTTTTGCTTCTGCACTTCCCTGATACCAGTTATTTAAAGACACTTACATCGTTCCTTATAATTCTGCATCAGCCATCATGCTGCCTGTGAATTCTGATTTCCACTGATTCTCTCAAATATTGTTATTGTGCTTCACTGAAGATAACCATAAGTGCAGGGAAATATGAATGTTAATTGTTTTCTGGTCATGTTAAAATCTATTCTAACTTTCCTAACATAAATGTAGAACAACATATCATCGAACCATGATTTCTCTTGAAATCTTTAGGCTATCATTGTTGTTTCTAGAATATAATATCCTTAATGCTGATGACATAGCAGCTTTCTATATACCACCACTAGCAAAAAGTTTTGGTGAAAAGCTGATGAGAAGAACAAGAAGAACAGTTGTATTGTGCCTGTATCTCACCTGGCATGTCATAAGGCTAACAAAGGAGAACATGAAATAACATCAGTTGTGAAAAAGAGAGTATATTCATTAAAATAGTCTATTGACATTGCAGAGCTTTCATAGGAAATATGATGGTCACCCTTGGACTACTGCCTGAGAAATGGTGTGGATTTTTTAGAAAGGGTATATTTGTAAGTGAGGTCTGATGGGAAAATGGAACAAGCATTTGGACTAAATAAATATATGTATAATAATGTGCATGTCCACAGTTCTTTGCAGCCACACTCACTTATATGAGGTGAGATTAAAAACTGTGATTTTTTTAAAAAATTTAGTACAGTAAAAGACACATTGCTATTAATCCTCCTCAAAATATTTCCCCTTGTTTGAACATACTTATCCCATCGTTCTTACTACTTTCTTAAGCAGGTCTGGAAGTCCTCTTTCGTGAGTGTCTTTAGTTGCACTGTCATGGCTGCCTCAATGTCCTGAGTCATTTTGACTTAGGGGAAGAGCCAAAAGGTGTATGGCGCCAGATCCGGTGAATAATGTGGATGAGGACACATCATAAGGTTTTGATTTGACAGAAATTGCCATAACCAGAAGCGATGTGTGATATGGAGCATTACCATGAGATAAAATGAAGACACTTATGAAGGAGGACTTCCAGAACTGCATCCGAAAGTGGCAAGAACGATGGGATAAGTGTGTTCAAAGCAAGGGGAAAGTATTTTGAAGAGGATTAATGACAACGTGTCTTACTGTGATTTTTTTTATTAAAACATTCACTGTATGTTTTGATCGTGTTGTGTAGCATTCACAATGTCCCATGAACACAGAATTCCAGTAGACTTAAAACAAAACATGGGAATTCAGCAAGACACAAAGCAAATATGAGGCCGGAGTGAAATACGTATGACTTATTAAATGGGACAGTAGCAGCCATGAGACGCCAAACTTTCTTCTCAAACTAGAACTTGCTTTGAATGTAGAAAGAAGGCAGTGGTATTCTAAAATCACTAGGATCTGTACAATTCTATCATATCTTTATTACTAATTTTATTTCCCTGTATTAGCCAACTACTTACCTGAGAATGATGACTTAGAAAGGAAAGAGAAAAATAGGGTGATCAATAGCTTCTTTCTTTTCAGTCTTTCTTACTCATTGGTAAGGTGAAGGTGGAGAGTATTAGTAGAATTGGAGCATATTAGGAAGTGATATAAATAGTTGAAATAATTTTCTAAAGTTCTTCCACTCTTCTGATAAGAATGAAATATAATAGCATGCACAAACTATACAATATCAATTGTGTAATTTCAGTGTTTATGCACATGATTTAAATGCTGTTATATTTGCATTAAAACTAGCTATCACAAAGTAAAAATGGACAGTAAAACTTATGTAATGATTTAAAATTTAAATTTGTTCAAATTTTACAATATAAAAATTCTTAAAACTATTTACTTAGAATGACATTAATTCACAAAAACTTAACCTTTTGAGAGGCTAGCAGAGGAAGTAAGATAAAAAGCTTTATGTTTAGGTGTCTTTAATAACCCTTTTTCCTGATTTTGAACAAGGGATATGTATTTTTATTTTGCACTGTGTTCACAGATTGAGCAGCTAACCTTGCTGGGGGGAATAAAACGAAAGATTTTTCAGGCCATATGGAATCATTTGAACAACTGCATTAAAATTCACCTTTATTCTGAAATCAGTAGTAAACATGAGAGTTTGAGGGAAAAATGACAGAATCTGTTTTATGTTTTAAGAAAATTCTCTATCTGCTTAGAATAATTTTTTTAGGGGCAAGAATGAAAGCAGGGAAATCAATTTAGGAGCCTGTTACAGTAATTCACGCATGGAATGGTCGTGGCTGGAACTGTGTGATATGAGTAAGGGAGGCGAGAGATTGTCAAAATCTCCGTGTGTTGTAGGTAGTAAGCATTATGGACTATCTAACTGGATGAAGTTGTCAAAGGGGAGATCAATGAAACTTCAAGGATGTTGGCCCAAGCAAATGGAAACATACAGGTGCAAATTACCAAGACCTAAAGACTGATAGAGAAGTGGGTTTTATTTTTATATTTTGTGGGATCATGGGATGTCAGCCACTCTTCTGTGATCATGATAAGTTTGTGATATCCCTTAGCTACACAAGAGGGGATATCTAGTAAGCAGATGGATATTGAGTCTGGATTTGGGAGGTCTGGAGAAGAGGTATACCTCTGTGGACCATTAGCCCACAGATTGTGTTTAATTCCATGGGGCTGAAGAAAATTACCAAGGAGAGAGTGTATGTACCAAAGAAAAGAGGCTTAAGGAATAATCCCTGGACCTCTCAAAGACAAGGCAGATAAGGAGGAAACAGCTAGAAAGGTAAAAATAAAACCAAGAAGTTGATGTCTCTAAAGCCAAAAAAAAAAAAAAGGCGGTGATTTTTCTGTTTTTTCTCACCTCAAGTGCAAAAGTGTGAGTTAATCACATTCATCAGCACATTATCAGGATTGCTCTTCGAAAATTCCTATTGTTTAATTTGTTTATTACTTTCATTTTCATTACCTCACTTTAATTCTCTTTGCTGCAATAATATGTGTATATTTTACATGTTGTTCTTTCTGTGTATTGTTAGTGGGTATTAATTATTTGTTTTCATTGTGTTTTTAACATGAACACAATTATGTAAATGAGGAGTTCTACATCTTATTCAATCTATTACTTTTTTTGATAAGCTTTATACTTTGAAGACCTGGCCATCTTAAATGTACATCTTGCCCATTGTTTCCTAATTGCTGTATCGTCCTTCATGATGTGTTTTGTCAAAGAAAAATTGCACTGGACAGAGTTAAAAAGGAAAAGAAAACCTTACTCAAGACTATTGCAATGGAAGTCAAACTTGTGCAATGAAAGAGAAAGATTAAACTCAACTCCCCTGAAACAAAGGCAGGAGAGTTTTTAAGACTTGGAGTGAGCTTGTGGAAAAGTACTGGAGGACATTAAAGGGAGATTGATAGTGTGATTAGGTCATCTGTGTTTATTAATTGTCCCTTCTCTAAGTTAGTCTCCTATCCTTTCACAGAGAGTGGGAGATTGGAGCATTCTAATTTCTTTTTATTTTTTGGTTTTTAATTAAAGTTTATTGGGGTAACAGTGGTTAGTAAAGTTACACTGGTTTCAGGTGTGCAATTCTGTAATACATCATCTATATATCACATTGTGTGTTCACCACCCAGAGTCAGTTCTCCTTCCATCACCATATATGTCATCCCTTTTACCCTCATCTACCACCATTCTCCTCCCTTACCCTCTGGTAACCACTAAACTATGGTCTGTGTCTATGAGTTTTTGTTTCTTCATTTGTCTTGCTCCTTTGTTGTTTTCTTTCCTGATGACTACGTTTCAGGGGGATAGCTCCTCAAGTGTCCTGGAGAAGACATTTCTGGGTTGTAAAACTGGCAAAAGCATAGGAGAAGATTTACATCTCAGAGGAGCAGAGAATTTACAATTGCAAGTTTTCTGAAGTAACTAATTTTACTAACCAGTGTTACCCCAGTAAATTTAAAGATTTTTTTTTAAAGCAGAAGGAAAAGGAAAAAGTAAATTTTAAACTGATTGAGTAAATAAAAAAGAAAATAATAATAAACACATTTTAAAAACTAAGGTAAACATTCTAAGAAAAGAGAGGTAAGAACCAAAAGGAAGAAATCTCTCTAAAGTTTAGTCAAACTAAGGAGAAAATAAAGGCTGCCTTGATCAGCATTCCCCACTTTTTGGTATGAATTTTTCAGAGACACATAGTAGGTTGCCTCCACCTTTATATACCATAAATAGTGGTGTCATAAACACACTTGATTACTTATTCACACCCACCAGCAGTGAATGAGACATCCTTCGACTTCACATTCCTCGCGCTTTCCATTGCCTAGCTTGCTCTTTTACCTTTCTAATAAGTTTTTTGTTACATTTGTATTCATCTAAGTACTAAGAATTATTGGCATTTTTTGGCATGTGTGTTATCTCCCTGTGTTTTCTCTTCTATAAATTATCTGTTATAACTTTTGACCATTTTCTTTTCTATTGTGGTTATTTTGCTGTTGCCATTGTTATATATTTGCAGGGTTTTATTTTTTTTTTTATTTTTTTATTTTTTTTAATCTTCTAGACTTTCACATTGGCAATTTTAGAAATAGAATATGTCTTCCTCATTCTGTTTTCTCTTTACTAATTTTATGTCAGGTGTCTTTATTGCAAATAAATTCTTAACTTTCCTGTAATCAACCACAGGTGATATATTTGCTTTGATGTGTTCTTTTCAGGTTTTTATGAAAATTTTCCCCATCCCTACGTCAAATATATACTATTCTGCATTTTCTTATGTTAGCTTTATAATATCCCCTTTAATGTTTGTTTCTTTGATCTATCTAGAATATAACTATGGATGATTTTTTTAGGGACAAATCGATATTTATTTTTCTCCATATAATATGTAATTTATTTTATTTTATTACTGAGGTAACCATTCTTTTCTCTGTTTTGTGTTTTATTATACTATATCAGATTGCTGGATTTTCATGGATTTGTTTTTTAGCTGGCTATACTTTTTCCTAGTTCAATTATTTTTCCTTTCTCTAGTTCCATATTTGTAATATAATATTTTCTCTATGTCTTAACATCTAGTACCGACACAGCATAATTCTTCTCTGCATTCAGTTTTTCAAGGTTGACTTGGCCATTTTGGAATCTTAAATTCTTCATGTAAATTTAAAAATGTGTTCATAGCATTTCTCAAAAATTATAAAATGAGTTACTCTCTCTTTGCTTATTTCATAACTGTGACACTCTTTAAAAGAGCACTGATTAGTTGTTTTATAAAGCGTATCTTAATTTGTTTTGTGCAGTATTTTCTCATAATTGGAGTTGCTTGTATGTTTCGCACTTTTGGCAAGAACACCACATAGATGATGTTGTATTTTTAGTGCATAATACTAAACAGTTATGAGATTGAGTTTTGTTATTACTGGCGATGTTTGTGTTGATCTTTTTGTTATTATCTACTCAATTCCTATACCATAAACTCATTATGTCCCTCTTTGTAATTGATAAATATCTTGTGGGATATGGTTTAAGACTATACAATTCCTCTTTCTCCTCAACCTTTAAGCCACTAATTTTAGCATCCAGTGGTTAATTTGTCTACACTATCATGACTGTGAAATTTGCCTAATGATGATAATATCCTATTCTTGATAATTGTTTCATAGCTATATAAAATTTTTACATTAGCAAAGTAGTGTAAGGAATACAAAGAAACTCTCAGTACTATTGTTGCAACTTTTCTGTAAATTTAGTTTAAAAATCAAAATAAATATAAAAGAAACCAGGATTTTATTTGGAATTATCTTAAATGTATAGGATAATCATTAGTTACTTTGAGGACAAGTAACCTCTGATAATTTAGCTGTCAGCTAATACCTTATATATTTTGTTGTCCTGTCCAGTAGCATAATGCAATCGTCTTTTAAGAATGAAGTGTTTCATGGATAAGAAATGGAGGACCTTTCTCAAATGCTATACTATGTCAAGAGAGGTGAGAATTTAGGTACAATTTTATTCAGCAATGTGGAGGTTATTGGTGGCTTTCTTTGAGAAGTTTCAGTGGACTAGTACGGTTGAAGCCTAATAAGGACACGTTCAATAGAGAATGGAGAGAGAGGAATTGAAAACAGCACACACACAATTATTTCAAAAAAAAATTGTGTAAAGGAAAAGAGAGTTACAGATCAGTAGCTGGAAAGCTACACAGATTTAAGATGTTTCTTTCTTCTGTTTTTTATTACAGCACAGAAGAAATGTAGCATGGCCGTATACTGATGGCAGTCATCCAGTCGAGAAAAAAACATTGATATGGGATATAAAGGACAGACTTAGTGGGAGAAATTTCTTGAATAAGATTCAATACAAAAGTGGGAACTTGTCGAACTAAAGAAAGAAGAGTGAGAACTATTGTTGAGGGTTTATTTAAGTTATGTTGTTTAATCCTAGTTCATCCATGGAGTAAACAGATGCTTGATTTGGCAGTTTGGGGCTTTTTTGGTTGGTTTGTTTTAAAGGAGCATACTAGAATAAGAGAGTGTTCAAATTCTTGAGGGTAAATGCCAGTAAATAATTATGATAGTTTATTTTTAAAAATTTAAGCTTGTAAAACGAGAAGTGAGGAGCTGAAAGGGCTTAGGGACAGTGAAAAAGTGAGATCGCTGTATTATAAATCTTATAATGTCAGAGGTTTATGGCAATTGGAGTATTAGAAGGAGGGAGCTTTTCATACCTTTGATTTTTATTTATACAATTTATTTCCCCAATCATATGAACCAAGGTGCTACCCAGGAGTGTAGAATCAATTGTAATTGGTTCTAGTTTAATAATAACAATTATTTTCAAGGTACTCTGGTATTTCTTCTTCAGTCATGTTTTGTAGAAGATGTTATCGGATAGATGATAAATAGGAAGAGAGATAGGTTGGTAAGTAGGTAGATAGAGAATGTATAAATAATGTGCATCACTCATATTTAAAACATTATAGAAAAGGGCCTTTTTATAACTTTCAATAAATCTCTCTCCCCCCCTCGCTTTCGCTCTTTCTCTCCCACACATTATGGAAGTGAATGTGCTTTATATCATTACAGACAATAACTATTATTTGACAGGCTTATATCACTTGTATCCTTACAACAGAACTAAAATTTGATGAATACATACACAAACAGACACTTTAGAAGACATAGTTGTTCAACTGTTAATGTATTGGGGAATCATTCTGTTTTTCTGTTTTTTTCTGATATTTTCATATCTCTGGTATTGACATTACTTCCTTGCATGCAAAGTATATACTTAGCTGTCTTTCTGTGGCCCTCTCATTCTTATATATGGCATGGCCAGTCTCTTAACATTTATAGCTATAGCTTTCATTAGGCCAATGCTAAGCACATGGGATGTGCTGAATATTTGTACACTGGATAAACAAATACAAGAGTAACATGAATCAATAGAAAGGGTGTACCCAGAAATATCCTAAAGAAATAATCTAAATATAATATGAAGTATCTTATGCTTATGAAACAGTAAGATATAATGAACTAATGATGGTCTTTTGCCTCACTAAATTACCTTTATTAAAGGTACAAATAATAGAGTTTTATGATAGTCTTCATGCTGCCAAGTCTTTCATTATTTGAGGTAGTATCAAATTAGCAATTAGACAATTCTACTAACAACTTGAATAGAAACAAAGGGATTTGCTTTACAAAGTATGTAACAGTGACCAGTAGTGTTAAAACAGTGTTCAAATCCTGCTGTGATTGATAATAGTTGTTTTTAGTTTTGGTTGGTTCTTGCCCCACTTAATCCTTGAAGTGTTTGTTTTAAAGTTAATGTGGTTACTCTGAAATGTTAGGATCCTGTCTCATCATGTTAAAGATTTGTTATTCCAAAGGTAGGCCAGGAAATCATTCAAAAATGTGTACCAAAAAAAGTTATGTGCCTGTATGTTCCTAAGTAGGATATAGTCATAGAGTTAGCAGGGACCAGCGAGAACAAATTCTTCATGACACAGTAAAGACTCTGAATGTTTGGCCATGAAGTTTCTATTGTAAGGAGACATAAAATGGAGGAAAAAAAATAATAAGTATCTTAAGAAGTTGAATATCTACATATTTGACAGATTAGGTAAATATATACAATCTAGAAAATAATGATGATAGATAATAGTGACCTCTCACCAAAAATTTGCTGTGAGCAAGTAAATAAAATATTTTTTTTCAGTTTTATCAAGATATAATTGACATACATCACTGTATAGGTTTAAGATGTACAGAACAATAATTTGACTTCCATATAATGTGACATGATTACTGCAGTAAGTTTTATTAGTATCTATCATTTCATATAGACATAATAAAAAGAAAAAAAAGTTGTAATTCCTTTTGATGAGAACTCTTAGGATTTACTCTCTTAACTTTCCTATATCTCACCCAGCAATGTCAACTGCCGTCATCATGCTGTACATCATGCTGCCCTAGTAGTTATTTATCTTGTAACTGAAAGTTTGTACCTTTCGACCGCCTTCTTCCAATTCCCCTTCACCCATCCCTGGTAACCAGTAATCTCATCTCTTTTTCTATGTGTTTTTGTTGTTGGTGGTGGTGGTATGGTTTTATAGATTCCACATATAAATGAAATCATACAGTATTTGTCTTTCTCTATATGACTTATTGCACTTAGCATAAACCCTCAAGTTCCATTCATATTGTCACAAATGGAAAAGTTTCCTTTTTTCCTTTCCGTTGTGATCAAAAGATAGAGTGAATGCTGCTGCCGAGTTTCATCCAACAGAAAGGCTGGGATCTTCAATACCTGAAGTAGAGCATCGAAACTTAGTAACAGTGTGTGACAAGTTTCAACTTGTTTGGTGCAATCAGTTGGGAGTGAGCAAAAGTTAAGAGAAGGTGTGTTTTAAAGCGTGCTGTAAATCATCCTCCATCATGACAACGCTCCATGTCACACATTGTTTCTGGTATACGGCAATTTCTGTCAAATAAAAACATTATGGTGTGTCCTCATTTACTTCATTCACTGGATATGGCACCATGCAACTTCTGGCTCTTCTCCAAAAAAATGTATGAACATTTTAAGAAAAGAAAAAATTATCTTAAATCACGCTGCTGGTAACCACTTTGAGCACCTCTTGTAATTGCAGAAGTCAAACTTGACTTGTATTCATCTTTTGTTTTTGGTATATATTGAGTATTCCAATTTTATACAGTTTTTTTTTTCTTTTCTAAAATGAGTATACATTTTTTGACGCCCTCTGTGTGTGTGTGTGTGTGTGTGTGTGTGTGTGTGTGTGTGTATCTCACAACTTCTACATCCATCCACCCATCAATGGAATGACATATTTTCTTATGTTTCACATGTCATGAGTATGAAAATTTTGTCATAATGGTAGAAATAAGGAGACTGTGACTTAGGAGGTGTTAAATCAGTGATACTTGATAACGTATGGAGGGCAAGCACCATATTGTAAAATATTTTTAAATTTTGTCAGCTGGTTGTTAAAACATTAATGGCTTGAAATCAGCCATAAGAATATTAACACCTAGGAAATTTGTGAATGATTTTGACCTTCACTCCGTATCTCACCCTACTCAGTTGTCAAAAATTTACCAGCACAGAATTGAAGTTATTCATAAATGCAAGGACCTAATACCATGTTTCCCCGAAAGTGAGACCTAACTGGAAAATAAGCCCTAGCATGATTTTTCAGGATGACATATTTAAATAATAAATACATAGATCCCTTGAACATAAGCCATAATGCATCTTTTGGAGCAAAAATTAATATAAAACATGGTCTTATTTTCAGGGAAACATGGTAGTAAGTGACAGACTTATGATATGAAAATACCCTCCAGAAGCTGATGCTCTTAAATAGTGTTTATCGTCAATCTTAGCAAACCACTGGGACTGTGTTTGTCTATAGATAGGAAACTGAAAGTTCAGAGTCTTTTAAAAGCAGAACCAAAGCCATCAGTGATCATTTTAGTTCAAAGATAAGTTGTCCAATGTCTTAATCTTGAGAATGATGAAGTGGAAGTACACATAGTTCAAAAGACACGATTGAAATCTTAATGTGGGTTAGGTATGATTTTAATTCCATCTTACAAACAACTGTCAAAATGATCTCCCTAAAAAAAGAAATCTACTAACTCCCATTCCAAAACTCTTACACATCTTCTAATTTTTTTATACATTGAATTCTAAGATTTTTTTTTGTAAATACACATATAGTACAGCATGGCACACACTGTTCTTAATCTGGAAGTCTAAAGCTTGCCAACTTTGTTAATTTGGTTATCTATGTATTTATTGTTTAAATATGTCAGGCTTAGCTTCATATCTTACATTCTAGCAACAAAAATCATTAAGTTACTAGTAACGTTCATGCTATCACCACCTAAAGTGATTCTCTGCTACTGCCATTTTCTAAGTTCTGTTACTTTTCAAAATAATAATTCTATTAGTATTTTTTTTTTAACTTTGAGCCCTCATAGTAATATTTTCCTATGTTTAACATTGTCATTACTGCTTGGCGATTTTACTATCCATTGATACATCTCCCCATGTCCCTCCTACCCTTACTAATGGTGTAACCACAGCATTTAGGCCTCTACTGGACACGTGGCAGGCACTGAATATGTAATTTCTGGATGAATAAATTAATGGATGGAAGAGTGAATCCAAGAAATACCTCTTACAAAAATCCTAAAATATAATATAAAGAGTATTTTTAAAAAACTAAGGTATGATGAAATGAACTACTGACTTGTCTTTTGACTACAGTTTGTTATTCTCTGTGAAAGAGAAACAACCAACTGTAATGGTTTCTTTTACATCTATTATATGGGAATAAGAAAGAACCACAAGCTGACTTTATAGAAAGAGTAGGGACAATCCAAATCAGAACACTAAGGAAGAGATTGTTTTTTTGTTTTTGTTTTTTTAATTTCTTCAGTGTTAATTTGAGGTGTGAGAAAGCCACATTTATGACAAGGAATATGGCATGAAATATGGCATGAAAAGAAATATGACATAACAAGGAATATGGCATACATTATATTTTATTTCTATTGTTCAAGAATTTCTATGACATTAGGATTAGAAATTCAGGGGATTGGATAGAGCAGACAACCAAAATAATCTATGTGAACAAAGGATCATTTAGAAATAAGAACTTGGAAAAAGAAGCAACAGGGAAAGAATTAAGAAACCTGGGGGGAAGGAAAATAAGTTTTTCTGTGTTGTTTCTGTTTTGTTTTAATAGCCAAAAGCAGCTACTATTTAAAGTGACTGCCAAGGGAATAGCCCTTCACTTTAGAACTTTTCTTCCAATTACTCCTATGGAGCCACCTGCCACATGGCTCCCTAAGGAGCAGCTGTCCTTAGGGAATGGACTGCTTGATTAGGTATAGATTTCTTGTTATGGTAATTAAGTCAATTACCTCTTCCCCAGCTCTTTTATGAAATTCACTCTTGGCAAAAGAATAGAGGTGGATATTTAATGCAGGCTAAAGTTTTCATTGATCTTTCTGAAAATAATACTACAGATGGGTAAACATTTTTATTTTGTGTACTGTCAAAGTGGGACATGCTCTGCAAAGCAATGCAGTATTCAAACTATCTTAAAATTTTAATTGTTTTCGTCACCAAATGTTTTCACCAGTGATAATGGTAGGATGTAGATGAGAACGGTGATAGAGATATGGTCAAGGTCAAAAAAGGGATCTATATCAGAAAGGGAGAATTATGGTAGAAAAGATAGATCAATTCATTAAGACAAAAGAAAAACATTAACATTAAATACCCTGCTAAACAATACAACAGACTGACATGGTGACTCTTAGACAAGAATAGCCGCATAGAAAATTTTCTTACTAGTTCTTTCACCTTAATTAAACACTTTTTGCCTTATTTCTAAAATGCAAATAACATATATTCTGCCTCAGGGTCTTTGCATTTAATGCTCTGCCTTTCTGGGATGCTCTTCCCCAGTTTTAGGCATGGGTTAATTATTCAGAACTTGGCTCAAATTTTACTTTTTTTAGAAGAGGACCTTCCTAACCACTCAAAGCCCTTTGAAAAATATATCATAAATTATAGATTTCAACTGTCTGTCTAAATATCAATGACGATATCCAGAATTTCTATTGATTTGCTGCTACAATTCGTATTGTAATAGACTGTTCTGATATCCAATTCTTTCTTTGGTCTTAGATATAAAACTCAAGATATGCTTCTTTTTTGAATAAATTTTGTAGTTAAGCATATAATTACTGTGTGCATAAATTATTTGCTCATAACTGTGGCAAGCTATGTAATTTTCAATTTTCATGGGTCCTTAGCACATTGCAATCTAACAGTATTTGTTGACTTTCCCATTAAATTCACCATCAATAGCCATTTTAGAATATCACTGCCATATTTCTTCTTGATCTGAGAAGCATCACTTCAGTTCACACTGTTTGACTTCAATATTAAGAATGAGCTTACACAATTAAAAACCATGATTTATATACTATTAATATACGTATGTGTAGCATATATATTATGTGCACACATATATATACTATCAATTGGATTTACTATAGTACAAATTGAATATTGTGACTGAATCTATTATCTATCATCTATCTATCTATCTATCTATCTATCTATCTTTCTATCATCGTCTATTGTCCATCTACCTATCATATCTCTTGAATGGATCTAGTGAATCTTTTGCCATCATGAAATCGTTTCCTTTAATTATATTGATTAAAAATTGTTTTGCCCTTGCATGACAATATGTTAAGACCTTCATCAAGGATTGTACCTCTGATGGCCAAACCTCTTTGATCATTGTCAAATAAATGTATTGCTTCACCATTGGTACTATATTAACAAATAAATTTTTTACTGAACACCATATTAGATGCATGTAAAATATATCATTGTTTTTTACTCCCAAAGGGTTCTCTTACATTATCTTCCTTGTAGGCTATGTAGAGAATGTTTTATCTGCTCTTTGCAATATATGTGTACGTCAGATGACTCCTAAATCTATGTTTTCATAATATATGGTTGATTAAGGATTGTTTATATAAATATTCTTATTCATTATCCTTTTAGTATTTTGTGATTTCTTTCCTTTTAGGCTGTCTCAGCATTTATGTTCTACTTTCGGCTACTCTTTCAATACCCTTATTCTTCAGTACATATCAATTTTGTATGCTTTATGTTTGCATCTACTTCATATCTCAAAGAGCAAACTGTCAAGTTACTCAAAATGGCTCATTTTCTTAACTAAATAAAATACATGGCAAACATGGAATTCTCTTTTTTTGCATTTGGTTCTGCATTTGGTTTGCATTAAAATCCTATAATGACTATATTATACATCCAGAAAATGCAAATATCACCCCACAACAATAGGCTGTAAAAAAGAGAAAAAGGCAACTGACACACTAAACTGTTACAGAGAGATAAAATAAAATGTTATCAATACATGTGCTAAACTTTTAAAGAGAGTCGTAGACTCAAACATATTTATAATTTTTTTTTATCAGTTTCAGGTATATGAAACAATGTAATACTTAGACATTTATCATTTAATACCTCACAAAGTGATAACCCCCTCCCCCAATCTACTACCCCTGACATTGCATACAGCCGTTACATTTCCACTGTCTCTATTCCTTATGCTGTACTCCACTTATTGTGACTATATATATATATATATATATATATATATATATATATATATATATATATATATATATATATATATAAATTATAGTTGACATTCATTATTATTCAGCTTCAGTTTCAGGTGTACAGTGCAGTGATCAGGCACCTACACTGTCCCTGAAGTGGACTCCCTAATAAGACTAGTGTCCATCAGAAACCCTACAAAATCTTTACAACAATATTGATTATATTCCCCAAACTGACTTTCGTGTCCCAGTGGCAATCTTGCGGTTACCAATCATGCTTTTTAATCCCTTCAGCTTCTCCCTCATCCCTGACCCCCTCCAATCTAGCAACCCTTAGTTTTTCCTCTATATCTCTGAGACTGTTTCTGATTAGTTTGTTCATTTATTCTTTTCTTTAGATTCCACATATAAGTGAGATCATACGGTATTTGTCTTTCTCTTTCTGACTTATTTCACTTAGCATAATGATCTCTAGGTCCATCCATATCATTGCAAATGGTAAGATTTCATTCTTCTTTATGGCTGTGTAATACTCCCTTGTATAAATATACCCACTCAACTCCAAAAAAACAACCCAGTTAAAACATGGCCAGGGGACATGAAGAGACATTTTTCTAAAGAGGACATACACATGGCAAACAGACATATGAAAAAATTCTCAACCTCACTAATCATTAGAGAAATGCAAATAAAATTCACAGTGAGGTACCACTTCACCCCAGTCAAAATGGCTGTCATCAATAAATCAACAAACAACAAGTGCTGGTGAGGAAGTGGAGAAAAGAGAACCCTTGTGCACTGTTGGCAGGATTGCAGATTGGTGCAGCCACTATGGAAATTAGTATGGAGGTATCTCCTAAAACTAGTAATGGAATTACTTTATGACCCAGCAATTCCACTCCTGAGCATCTATGCAGAGAAATCCAAAACACTAATTTGAAAAAATGTATGCACCCCTGTTTATTGCAGCACTATACACAATAGCTAAGACATGGAAACAACCGATATGCCCTTTGATAGACGACTGGATTAAAAAACTGTGGTACATATTTATAATTATTAACGGTACAGATCTACTTTAAAAAATTAATATGCTAACATTAGTTTATATGGTATTATAATTTTTTATATCTGATAAAAAGCTAAAAAATATCAGGTTGGTTGTTTCTCATTAATTATTTCTGTACACTTCCACATGTCTTTCCTTACAACAAATATACTATAGTGAATTTACATAAAGTGCTTTAGTTATATTTAATTCAATCTCTGATATAAAGATCACACAATAATTTACATGATACAAAATGAAAGTCTTGGAACTTGTGTTTCATAATAATATTTCTAAAACTAATACAATCCCCATCATTCATGTTTGCAAAACAGCCACAAACTGTAATAGTTCAGGGACAGTCCTAATAAATCAGAAAACATGTGACCACTTGGAAATCGCTGTTTAAGTTCACAGACATAATAACAAAATGTCCTCCATTACCAAAACACTAATTATCCAGCTACAATGTCCAAAAAACCCAACATCATATTTTCTTATAGTTAAGTTTGGAGAATTTACTAAAAATACAGGCGAAGTCGTCCAGTCTCATTTGAGTCTTCACTATGTTAATGAGTTTAGTTTGGTATTACTATTAAAGTTGAATGAACAGTGTTACTCCGTTTTTATTTATGCCATAGTAACAAGGAATCCCAAAATCTTGGTGAATTATGCCCATAAAGTTTATTTTTCATTGACATCACATGTTGAGTGCAGGTCTGCTTTTCCATGTGTCTTCTCAAATCTGTGGAGGTGGGTAACGGTTCCCAAAGCAGAGGGGAAGCAAAATTGCATAAACATGTGAAGGCTTTTAACCTTCTTCTCAGGAGTGGCATATGCCATTGCAGCTCATATTTATTGGCCAAAGCTAGTCACATGGTCAGTGCTGATTACCATGTGGCATAGAAGAATGATACAATTTATTTGACATAAACATGTTGATTTGACACATTTATATACTGTAATATGATTGTCACTATAGTAATAGCACCATTATCATGTCACATAATTATTTCTTTTTCTGTGTGTGGTGGGATTAAGATCTAGTCTCTTAGCAAGTTTCATGATTATACTACAATATTGTCGTCTATATTCACTAGACTGCATTAAACTCTGGAATGCTTTTTGTCTATTAGTTGCAAATTTATTCTCTAAAGCTTTCCTATACCCCCACACCCCAGCCCAAAATGATCATTTTACTCTATTTTTACAATTTTGGCTTTTTTTAGATTCCACATATAGGTGATATCATACAGAATTTGTCTTTCTTTTTCTGACTTATCTCACTTAGCATAATGTATTCAAGGTCATCCATGTTGTCACAAATGGCAATATTTCCTTCTTTCTCATAGCTAACTGATATTCCATTATGATGTATAATATATAATGTATACATATATAACATGTATACTTTATACATACATATGAACATATATGTGTGTATATATGTATAAAGTATACATGACATATGTATGTATACATATATGTGTACACACATGCACACACACACATATATGGGGGTGCAAAAAAATGTGTAGAAGTGGACACTTTAGTCAATGTTGCTCAAGCAGTAGTTCACTGTAATCAAAATTGTCTGAGTACTGATGCACTTTGAGCACCTCTTGTAATTGCAGAGTCAAACGAGACTTGTATTAATCTTTTGTTATTGGTATATATTGAATATTACGATTTTAACAGTTGTCCTTTCTTAAAATGTGTATTCAGTTTTTTGGCACCCTCTGTGTATATTGCCTTCCTCAGTGCTAATATGGCTTTGTTTAAAGCCATATTATCCTCTTTATTGTTAATTTGTTAATGGGCCCTTAGGTTGTTTCTCTGTACCTTGGCTATTGTGAATAAAATATGCTGCAATAAACACGGAGTGCACATATCTCTTTAATTATCTGTTTTCATTGCCTTGGGGTAAATACCTAATACCTGAAAATGGAATTGCTGGATCATATGATAGCTCTAGTTTGAATTTTTTGAGACATATCCATATTGCTTTCCACAGTGGCAACAATGTACATTCCCACCAGTGGTTTACAAGGGTTCCCTTTTCGCCACATCATCACCACACTTGTTATCGCTTGTCTAGATGACAGCCGTTTTAATAGGTATGAGATGATATCTCATTACATTTGATTTGTATTTTCCTGCTGATTAGTGATGGTGAGCACCTTTTCATGTACTTGTTGGTCATTTGAATGTCTTTTTGGAGAAATGTCTATTTAGTTCTTCTTCCCATTTTTTAATCAGAATGTTTATATTTTTTCTGTTATTGAGTTGTATAAGTTCTTTATATTTTGGATATTAATCCCTTATCCAATATATGGTGTGCAAATATTTTCTTACATTCTGTAGGTTATATTTTCTTTTTTCATATACCTCCAGTGGCTATATATATATATATATATATATATATATATATATATATATATATATATATATAGAGAGAGAGAGAGAGAGATCTATATATATATATATATATATATATATATATATACACATATACATATACATATACATACATATATAATTTATTAATTCCAAAATCCATGTACGGTGGATATCCAGTTAAGTATTTGAATCTCTGTTCTCTGTTTAAACACTTAAGTTTAATTAGAACAGCTGAACTCTTCATAATGTTGTGCTATAAATTCTTCCAAAAATAAATATTTCGTAATAGTGATCAAATCCATTGTTACCAAAAGTGACTTGCACTGAATATTTTCTACATGGATATGCAGATCTATTCCTCTTTACCCACTATTGGTCCTAGGAGTTGAACCAGGAAATATTCTATCAATGGGGTCTGTTGCCCTCTAACTTCCATTCTGGTTTGGTCAGTGGGAAGCACCATCAAGAGATAAACGGTTAGACGGGAGCAAAGTTGGCTTATTTTCTGCAGAGATCTTTCACTGTTGTGCCACTGCATGGTAGCTCTCTTCCTGATCAGAGGTAACAACTCTTAACAGGTTGCCTTCTCCAAACACTTCTTTCTATTTCCTAGTAACCACTGTTCTCTTGGAAATTTTGGCATAGCAATGGTAACGCCTCCTAACTATGACTAGCTCTGGGGCCTTTATGATCTTGGATTAGCAGTTTTCATCAACACTGCCCAAAACTTTACAAACTCAAACTTAATTAAATTTTCCCAAATCACCTGTTTTGACTCCCTTCTGATCCTCGATGATACATTTATTGACAATTGAATGATGCCTCACTTATTTTTTTAATCAGCTATGTGTGATTATAAAAAGAAATAGAACATATTGTTGAAAATCCATTCTCTGTTTTCTAGATTTCTGTTATCCCAATTCCAGCACTGCCCCCTAACAAGTTCCACAGAGAGTATATGAAAATGTAATACCATATAGTAGTGTAACATTGTATATTACTCATTCTGTGGATAACCCTGTGCTTCTGTCTCAGAGACATTTTATAAACATAATTCACTAAGATCTCTTTGCTTATTTCAGAAGAAAAAGGAGAAATTAATGAGAAGGAAAAGATGTTTATGGAGTATATTAGGTACTATGTTTGACACTTTTCAAACGCTATTTTGTTAACCTACATTTTTGCTCAGGGAAATCTTTATTCAGCAAGTGCAATGTACTTCTGAAAGTAAGTGAAGATACAAAGAAAAAGGATTAATTTGTTTATTGATTTCACTTCGAAATGTAAAAAGCCCTTCAAACCTTACAGTAAATTCTTGTTGAAGCTACACCGAAAATGGACCATCAAGCACAATTATTGCTCTTATTCCTATTGACATGCACCATGAAGACTAGTAATTTAGGACACCTTCAAGGTCACTAAGAGAGAAAATGATTTCATTAAAGCTATCAAACTTATCTTAACCATTTTGTTTCTCATTATACTCTAACATACTCTTTAACCAAAATAAAACTAAAATTTGACTTAACTCTAAATGTGTTTACCAGCAGCAGATAATTCTTAAGAAATGCAACCAACACACAATACTTTTCCAAATGTCCAGTAATATGTGAAAAAGAAGTGCTATTAGGGAAATGAATAAAATTAAAGAAAAATAGATGGCATGGTCCATACAATATTTCTCATTGTAGTCATAAAATTTAAGATAATCAACCTAAATTTTATATATTCTTCTCCTACTACATGGTTTTAAATGATACTAAACAAGGGAATTAGACTCTCTGATATAGATTTATCAATCAAATTTAATGTGAATCTGGTTGAAATGATAAAAGAAGTGCTAAATACATAGAAAAGTGTTCATTTGATGTGTTTATTCTTTTCATTGGCACTAATTCATTTTTATTTTACCACTTTTTTCTCTTTGGTTTTACTTCAAGTATCTTTCAAACTACAAATATGAAATGATTGCAAAACACAAAGGAAAATTACATATTCTTACCTTAAATCATAAAATCCCTGCAGGGTGCCTGACCATTCAGTTGGTTTGGTCCTTCCTAGCAAGAACAGTTTTAAAACAAGAAATAATTCTGGATAATATATGTCCAGAGTGTTTCGTATTACAAAGTGGAAGTTGTGAATCACAGAAATGGTATATAAACATGGATGAAAATAAACCATCAAGCTGCAGATCTACATTAACCAGATTGCCACCTGTGATTAGGCTTGAGTCCTTCAAAACAGACTCACTTGTATGCAGGCAGGTGTTGGTGTTTGAAGACCCAGGCAGTATTTGCTGAACACTCTTGATAATACTGCATTTAATGATAACCTACCCCTTTGATGGGTTTATATTTTTTAGAAAACACTTCGTAGTATTAGACAAGACCCTGGTTGGAGCATAGAAAGTCTCATTTTTCTAAATTCTTAAGTTCCATTTTGTTGCTATGACTGCCATATTTAACCTTAAATTTGTAAGACCATAGAAGGTTGCATTTCTTTGGTATATTATGAAAATTAAAATGTGCCCATAGATTACAGATTAAGAGTGCATTAAAGTTTATTAGTAAATTTAGTTTTTCCAAATTACCACCAAAAATATTCAAATGAAGAAATTATAAAAATATATTCAAAATATTTTTGAAAAACAAAAATGTATTGGCCATTTAAGGAAATAATTATAACAATTATTTACAGAGAATAAAATCTCTTTCAGAGGTTAAAAGCAGAGAGAATACTTACTTGATAACTCTTTCCATGAGGATTTACCTAATTTCAATCACCTTGACTCAAAAGCCAGCTTACTTGGGACTTTGAAATGTAGTAGCGTAGATGTTAAATATTCACTACTATTGCCTTTCCTAAATAAATGAATAAATAAGCAAATAAATAAGAACTTTACTCTGATATATAAAAAAGAGGCACTTAATACATTTACCTTTAGTTATTCGATGACTCATAAATAGACATTTTTTTTCTTATTACTGATAATGTGAAATAAAAATGTATTCTCCCTAAGATGTCTTAAGGGCATATAATATCTAGAGAGCTGAATTATTTCAGAAAAGTTAAACTTAACACTCTTCAAGAATTTTCTTGTTGTTTGGAACCATATATCACAGTTTATAGGTGTGACTACAGAATTATAATATTCAATCATATTGCAATTATTCAATTTAATACTCTGTTGTTATTGTATTATTAAAGTTTTAAAAAGTTATATACTCTAATCTCAAAGGAACTTGGAAAAGTTTAATAATTTAAAATTAAATGATTAAATTTTAAAAGAAAGCGGAATCAGTCTAAGAAATTGAAAAATTTAGGGTCATTAGGCATTTTAGATGGGTTAATTAGCCATTTAAAATTCCAACTCTGACCCCTTTTTATTCTTTAGTGTTTATTCAGAATACATTGTATTACACACACACAGTCTCAAAAAATTAGTGCACTTTTCTGTGATGAATTTTTACAACAATTAATTTTAAAGGATATTTTTACATGTATACGTTTTGTTTTGTTTTTTAATTGAAGTTTAATGGGGTGACAATTGTTAGTAAAGCTATATAGGTTTCAATTGTACAATTCTGTAATACATCATCTATATATCACATGTGTGTTCACCAACCAGAATCAGTTCTCTTTCCATCGCCATATATTTGATCCCTCTTACCCTCATCTACCAGCCCCCTCACCCCTTACCCTCTGGTAACCACTAAGCTATTGTCTGTGTCTATGAGTTTTTGTTTCTTCAGTTGTTTATCTTGTTATTTTATTGTTTTCAGTTTTATATACCACATATCAATGAAACCATATGGTTCTCCACTTTTTCTATCTGATTTATTTTGCTTAGCATAATAATCTCAAGATCCATCCATGTTGTCACAAATGGCACAATTTCATCTTTTCTTATGGCAGAATAGTATTCCATTGTGACTATATACCACATCTTTTTTATCCAATCATCTATCGAAGGTCACTTTGGTTGTTTCCGTGTCTTGGCCACCACACATATAGCTGCAATGAACATTGGAACACAACATGTATACTTTTTAAAAACACATTGTAGTAGTATAGCAGATAACGACTACAAGTTCATTTTATAAAAGACATAAAAATTCCCTGTATAAATAGAAAAGTAGGTTATCAACTTCTACAAAATCTGAAGAAAGTGAAAGTATTGGAGAGTTATATACAAAAATACTAATACAACAATGTTTTAGTCAGATTTGTATGAGTTTGCAAAATAACTAATAATGCACAGTTAATCACAAAACACTGGAGTAGTGTGAATGTCTTTATACAAGATACCTTTAAAATTACTTATTATATTTTAAAAGTGAATTATATCTACTTTTTATTCAAACTGAAGCAAATAATAATATAGTGGTTAGGAAAGCAATGTCAAAGGCTATTTTGGATCTATTGTCTTGTTGATCAGTTTCTACAAATTTCCCTATTCAGAAGTCTTTTATACACATTCTATGAATCTGCCTTTACCTCAGAATTTTATTGCTATTGAGTTCTGTGACTCACAGTCCCAGTTCAATTGCTTTGTATCTAGATATTCTAAAATTTAAAATTTACCTGGATATTTAAATAGTCTAAATATTTGAAAATAAAACAATGTAATGTAATAAGAATCCTAAACTCTTCTCATACTGGGGATAATACGTTTATTGTTATGTATTTCCTTATAAAATAAATATTAATCCAAGTGCAATAGCATATAAAACTGTAATATCAAACTGAGAAACTGCATTGAAATGTGAAAAGCAGTATGAAATTTGTGATTTTTCTGATCTTTATTGTAATCAGCTATTTATTGAGTGCTTGTATCAGAGGGGAAGGGGTAGTGGGATGTTGTGATAATTTTGCATGGTGACAGATGGTTACTAGACTTACTGTTGCAATTACATTATAAGGTATAGAAATGTCGAATCACTATACAGTGGTACCTCGGTTTTCGAACATAATCCATTCTGGAAGACCGTTCGTGTTCTGAAATGTTCAAAAACTGAGGCATGATTTCCCCATAGAAAGTAATGCAAAATGGATTAATCCATTCCAGACCTTTAAAATCAACCCTTAAAACTGCAAATTTAGCATGAATTTTACTATCTAATGATACCATAGATCCATAAAATTTACGGCGTTCGTAAACCAAAATGTTCGTCAAGAGAGACGTTTGAAAATCGAGGTACCATTGTATTATATACCTGAAACTAATATAATTTTATGTGCCAACTATACTTCAATAAAAAAAATAAAATATTGTCTCAATTGCCTAGAATAATATCTTTTATCATAGTACATATATAATAAGCTTTGTTTGAATCTGTAGAAAACTTTTTCTAGAAATTATGGATAGATTAGTAAATAGCACTCATTCCCTTCTATTAGGGAAATTACTTAATTACTAAAGCAAAATATATGTATAAATTTAAAATAATTATGTATATAAACTAGTCTTTGCTATTATGCTATATATTTCAGACTGAAGTTAATTCTGCTGTCTTTGAATGATTACAGAATTTTTTTGTACCATTTATGTTTTTCCTATATAAATCATATCTGAAAAACACAGACATATGTGTGTGTGTGTGTGTATATATATATATATATATATATAGACACTACTATATTCTATTGTAGACACTCCTCCCAAATGCTTGGCATCAATTTAATACTCTGTTAATGTTTGTTGTATAACTGTTCAGTGGCAATGACAGTGATAGAAGAAACATGGGAAGAAAGCATCACAATTGCTTAGTAGAGGAACTCAAGCTGGGCCATGGAGACTGCCTGAAACTGGAAAAAAACTATTCACAGAATAAGTATAAAAATGTTCCAAAAAATAAAACAGCATGACAGAATAAAGGAAGCAGGTGTGCATGTGGCATGCTTGGGAAACGGTGATTACACACATCTGGATGAAATTAAGAGTACTAAAAGATAAACTGGGAGAAGTATTTCTGTTTATAACACTGTAATGCAAAAAGATGTTCAAATGATCATATTATAGATAAAGTCCGTGTACAGAAGTCTTATTTTTCTGATGAATGAACAGGGAGGGCACAGCCTGGACCTGGCAGAACTGCTCATAACCAGAGAAACTAAGCAATTGGATTCACTCATTAATTCCCAACTATTCTTTTCTGGCATGCATTAGAGAATGCAATGATTACGTAGCTGTACAATGTTAAAATCTGACAGCTCGCCTAAAAGATTTTCTAGTACTGTGTTTTTAACTGGTTCTGCTTCACCAGCTGGCAAAGGCCTCAGAAATCTCTCTAAAATATATCCATGCTCATATTTTCAAGTCATTAGTTTTTTGGTGAAAGTCATAATAAGCCCAGACCTCATGCTGAGGACATCTGCATCTGAACATCATAAAAGCAGCCTTGAACCGCTGTAGTAAACCTTAACTTGAAATTGGTTACCGCATTGATTTGAATGAGTGTGCTCCATTTTTTCTTCTTCTTCCTTATTAACCTCCAAATAATTTGATCTGAGAGCCATTTCTAGCTGTCTTACAAAGTTGGTGAAATTTAATTACTCATGGGGCAAAATATAAAAGCTAAATGTATAAGTTGAGAGAAACAACATGCAGTTGTTGTTTGCAGTTGAGAGAAACTGGATGCAGTTGAGAGAAACAACCTTCATATAATCTCTCCATGTTTATTTAGCTCATCTGCTGCGCAGAAGCACATTTTATAGAAAATGTAGATAGTATATGAAGGGATTTGGAAAGGGTATGGTGCAAAAAGCTTAAAATTACAGGTCAATGTCATATCTTGGGTCATAAGTTGTACAACCATATCTGAATGTCAAGCTCTTGGCTATGTTTCCATTCTTGCTGTAAGTATTTGAATTATAAGAGACATTTTACATCATAAAATTGTTTTCTATTATCCTTGCCCTCTTCCCAGACTAGATAAGGTCCTCAATTTATGAGCCTCCATAGAGCTCTGGACCTCTTAGTATTTTTCACAGAAAATTTAATGAGAGTTTCTCCATTAGGCCCTAAACCCCAGAAGGATAGGGACATTGTCCAGCTACATCACTACAACATATAGAGCAAAGACATGGATATTTATTAAATGAATGCACCTGTTAAGTAATTACAAAAACATCAAGTGTCATAAAAAAAGGAATGGGGGCAATGGGAATAAGTGGACCAATAGAAACTGAGACTTTAAGTTTGAATAAGGATTAGCTGTTAAAGCAGAGGAGATTATTAGACTGAAAAGGACATTCTAGGATGAGGAAACTATTATACATTCAGTAATTTCTCAGTTACTATAGCTTATATGTGTGTCTATGTAGATAATATGTCTAAATAAGTGAATATATATATATGAAAATAATGTATGTCTAGAAGACATAGTTTTATAAAATTTATGCACAGTGTTTAAGAATATGGGGATCTCTTCTATTTATTTCTTTGCCTTGCCTTATTAATGATCTTCAACCCACAATTTGGGAATTTCTAAAAACAGTGAGTGTTAAAGATAACTCTAAAGACCTCTAGAATAAAATGTAATCCTAAAATTTGAATTTACACCACTTACATAGAGTGAATATTTTCTTATTAAACTTGTCTGTCCCGGGTAACATGACAATAGTGTTTTCTCCTGCTTTTCTGACTATTTCTTCTATGTCTTTCCCTTTGGTGTTTCTTCTCAGTCTGTTCTCCCAAATGGGAATATCGATGGACATTTTCAGGACTACATTTGCTGTATTTGTGTCATTATGGCTGTCTCTTGTTCTGTACTTAAAAAAAAGCTATCTCTTTAATTTCTTCTCCTCTGCTGTTCCTACTGTCAATTCTGAGACATGAGTTTTTTTAATCTAAATCTCTGATCTCATTGTAAAGCTTCAGTCCTGAGTTTCAAAATTGTTAGCAGATATTTCTACTTCTGTGAATTGCTACTATATGTTAAAATCAAATGGTGCAAAGTCAGAGACAATCAGGGAGAATATGTAGAACATAAATAAAAGAGGGCTGTGGCCAGAATTCTGGGGATTATCATCATTTCGGAGTCCATTTGCTATTTATTGGCTTTAACAAGTAGGATATTATGTGTGACCTTGAGGAGGACTTCTTAAACAGGGTTGGTAAGTATGGAATCAGAATTTGACAAGCTATGAAGTGAATTGTTGGGGAGATATGGAGACAGATAATAGATTTATTCTTTTTAAAACCTTGTCTTCGAGGTTGTCTTTCATATAATTATAAACAAAAATATCAAAGAGGAAGATCAAATTCAGCCTTGGGCCTCAGAAGGCTTCTGAAAGAGGAGCATGTAAGCATGTCTCAAAGGACATATTAAGTTTTCAAGGTAACAAGAATGATCAGAGTGGCATTCTAGAGCAAAAAAGAAAAAAAATCAAAAAACAAAATCACAAGGTATCATTGAGAAATCCCAGCGAATTACAGAGAAGAGAAGGACGAATGCTTTGTGCAGATAAAGACATGGCTGGAAAGAAAATAAAGGGCAGATTGTAAAATGTCTTTTGTGCCTTCCTAAGAAACTTTAATAGTAAAATATTGATATCAGTCAACATGTAGTCATTTTATGTCAGACACTATTTTAAGTTTTTAATTCATGGTATTTATTCATTTCTTCAAAAACATTACAAGATGTAGGACGACAGTATAGACTCTGAAAAGAGACTACCTGGACAATTTACTGAAACTTTCAGAACCTAAGTTACCTTATCAATAAAAATAAAGTAAATTTACCTACTTCATAATGTTGATGTAAGATTTAGTTGAAAAAAAATGCATGCAAATCGCTTAGAATATCATCTGGCTAATAGTAAACGCTCAAGTATTTTTACAATAATAAGTATCCCTCTCTAACAAATTAATTATATTAATTAATTGACTAATGGAATTTATTTAGAAAATAGCTGACAAAGCATGGATAAGAATATGTCTAGTCTCAAAGACCATATTCTGAATGCATGAGATTCATGTTAAAATAAGAAGTAGAAGAAGCACCAGATTTTCAAGGAAATAGCATCTACAGAGTGGGTAGCTCATCAAAGGGATGATTCACATCCCAGGCAGGAAATGTGGAATGGCAGGAGATTTCATCTTGGTACTCAAAATAGTGTAATTTAAAATTTATGTATTGTTTATTTCTGGATTTTTCTGTTTAATACTTTTGGAACACAGTTGACCACCAGTAACTGAAAACATGACAAATGGAATCACCGATTAGGGGGGACTACAGTACCCTTAGTGTGTTAGAAAACTAAATATTCCCTTGGTCCCTGGAGACTATTGATTTCTGACTTTATTCCCATTTTATTTGAACCATAAACCTCTGTGCTTTAAAATAAAAGAACGTTTTGTTTTTCCTTGAAGACAAAGCATTTAAATCAGCCTGTAATCAGACTAGGGTCAGAATGGAGTTAGATAATTTTTCAAGCTATATTTAGAGTTACAGCTAAAACACATAGATATAAATTCCACATCCTCCATTGCCCAGTAGCAGAAGGTTTTATTATTATCTTCATAATCATCATCATCTATATTCTCTGCATTTGTCTGAGTTTCATCCATATAACAATGAGACATCTGTATATTCACAAGTCGATATCCTCCAAAATATCAAAGTGACAATGTGGGCTTCTATACCATTGTTTACTTTATTTATTACTCAATTGTAGTATCTATAATTTATGTCACAGTAGCTTTTTAGATGAATGTGTGGAATTTCTTCGACATCACTGAAAATATGAAGTAAATGGATAGTTGCATGGTGAGGAAAAAATATAGTGAAAGAAGCAGACATAGGATCAGTGAGAAGATTAAGAAAGACACCAAGAAAAATTAACATTTACTAGGCTCTGAACATATGCCATGTGCTGCTGAGTGCTTTATATGTCAAGATAAATAAAATAAATGTTCATATATTCTTAAATCCTTATTACTTCATCATTGCCCAATTCTTTCTTCCTAGCCCAGAAAGTGAAATTTTGTCAACAACACGCGTTAACTGTGTGACCTTGGCTAATTTATTTAAACTCATTAGGCCTTAGTATTATATGGAAATTAGAAAAAAAACTTCATCTGAGAAGTTTTCTTATGAAAACTAGATGTGATCAAGTATATATATATATATACATATATACATATATACATATATATATATATATATATATATATCATAATGTCTGATATTTATTATCCATTAATTTTCTTCTCTCTTAGTATTTTAATTTGACCAATTTAATTTTACAATGCTGTCTGGAAGTGGTGTGAGTTTTATGAAAAGTTGTGCCACCATGTAAAACAACTGTTAAAAGGTAATAACTAACAACCAATATGTATTAAATCTTGTCAACATGCCAAGTAGTGTTTTAAGTGCTTTATGTGATGTCATTCAATCCTAACAACAAACCCACTGGGGTAGACTGAGGTGAAATAAGTTGTCCATGACTCCAGAGCTCTTAAATGCAGACATGGATTCTGATCTCATGTGGTCTGATAAGGAGCTTTTAAACACCAGGTGCTCAGTCAGCACTGAAATTTAAATCTAACACTGTGTGTGTGTGTGTGTGTGTGTGTGTGTGTGTGTGTGTGTGTGTGTATTTTAAACTTTTACCATGGATTGTATATTGAGGTTAGGTTCAGGAATGCAGTATTGGAATATATGCTAACTTTATTGTGCTCAATGCTTATGTGACTTATTTTTTTTAAAGAAAAATAAAATACATATAATAATCTTAGGGATACTATTTTCCTCATAACATTTCCAAGCTATGTGTTTTAATGTATTGAGTCAAATCATATATAATTGTATTTCTTACAAATATAAAATTTCCCCTACGTAAATATAGGAAAATTTTACATGAATCCAACACATTTTTAAATGCTTTTTATTCATGCTTGAGGAGGTATATTTTGGATGGGTTGTTCATATCCTTAAACTCCCCATGTTTATCACATTAGAATATACACAAACTAATTCATGTTCTGTCTAAAATTAATTTTGTGTTGGTTGAACATTCTGTTTAGAAAACTTTATGTTTTATAGAAAAGAAAATGTCCCTCTTTGTCTTATAAATGTAAAACACTTTTACATTTAATAACTGTATATTTCTGATGTGATTTGATTATTACACAATTATAATTATTGCAGTGTGATTGTTTTTACTTTAATATAAACATCTCCACATCAGTAATATACCTGCGCATTTTCTTTCGTTAAAATAAATGACATGGGTACGTGGGGTTTAATCAGTTTGTGCAACAGTTTTCAGAGTATAAGTAATAAGTATCCTTTAGACAATAATATGTACATTTTATTTATTTTCATGTCAAATGGCTATACGATGTTGATACTCCTTCCTGCGTATCCATTTTTATAGATCAAATTTAGCAAATATTTAGGACAACAACTAGACTTCAAATGTTGAGTTACAAAAAATCAGTCAAATGAACCAATGGATAAGATCTTTTTCAGCATTCAAGCCCATTTTTTATAGTATCCACCACTGCAGAATCTTATAAAATTCTATTTCAAGGCTATCAAATTTAATAAGTTAGGCATTTTGTGCCAAAACCTTGTATTCCCTACATTGTAAGCTTGTCATAATAATAGAGTATAGGCTCTGGCTATTTCCATTTTTTTAAAAATCATATTTTCATTACATAAATAAGTAAAGCAAAGATTGCCCTGAGCCAGATTGCTTTTCTCTTTTGCCATTAAAATCTACTCATGTCTGCCACCTGACTCTTTTTGTACAATTCTGTCATCCACACACATTAACATTAATTTAGTTGAAAATGGATGGCATCATTTTGATTTATTTTCCTCTGAGTTGAACAAAACACAACATGTTTTACAGAAGCTAATAGTTGCAGTTTGCCTACAAAATGATATAGCTGATATTTCAAGCAGTTGTTTGCAGCTGGTTAGTTCATTGCTTTTGGCTTATTGTTTATATTTTCTCTACTCATTTCTATTTCTCTACTCTGTGTGTGTCTCTCTTGCTCTCACATACACGCATGGAGTGTAAATAATACTAGAGTGAGGTAAAAGTCACTTTAGATACCAGTACGGCCTTTCCTTCTCTTTGAGGCTATGGATAGATTATTTAATAACTCTGAGGCTCATTTTTCTCATCTGTGAATTCTACAGTTGCTGGGAATATCTAATGAGGGAATATCTGTAAGTGCATAGTGCTGAGGGTCATACCATATTACATAAAACTATATACATTGTAAATTATATAAAAACTGTTTCAATAACCAGAGTTTCCAGATTGTTCATCTTTTGGGATGTTATTTATTTCAATAGTGCAAAATAATTTCGTTCATATAACTTATAAACATATTTAAACTTCCACAAGAATATATGAACTATTGCCAAAAATTGAACTATAAAACTTAGGAAATGTGGCATTAAGAAAGGGGTAAGGTAAAGAGTGACTGACTCAGGCTCCACTGAGGGGATGACTCTGAGTAATGACCTGAACCAGACCTCCGTGCAACTGTCTTCAAACAAACTTCTTTGTAAACATGTTAATGGCATTTACTAATGGAGAAAGGGGTTCCCATTTATAAAATAATTTCACAGGATCTTCTTGCTTAGATTAAATCGATTATTGTAAATAAACTAGAATATATATATATATATATATATATATATATATATATATATATATATATATGTATGAAGAACACAGCTGGTTAAAGAATGGAAGGTTGCCACATAAACATGTTCTATTTGGTAATTAACAGTATATGAAATGGAACAGTACTTAACCCGAAATTGCTCCATTTAATAACTGGTTTGTTGGCAGGCAACTTGGATTCAGATCCTCTATCACCATTTTCTCAGTGGCCTTGAGCATATTAATAAACTTCTCTGAGCCTTTTGTGTTTGTTCTGAATATGCAAAACTACATACATAAAACATTTGTCATATAGTAGATACTCAAAAAGGAAAACTGAAAACTATGATGAATTCTATTAAACATAAGCCAAAATGTGTCCTAGCACAGAGAACAAAAGAGATGTTTTGTTGGAAGCTGAATCTGATGAATTTAAGCACTTAGGGAAAATATCTGCATGCCTTTGAGTTTTAGGGCTAGAGTTTAATGCATCTATGATGTGTGCTTTGACTTAAAAATTCAACCTCTTGTGTTAACACAGAATCTGGTATCTAATGATCGATCTATCTATCTATCTATCCATCTATCTATCTATCTATCTTCTATCTATGTCATTGTCTACTTTTCTACCTCCCACTTAAAATTGCTTCTCATCGATAACTCTAATTTTTCCCTCAACTTCCCATTTCATCCTTGTCAAAATCACTATGAAAATGAATGTTGTCATATACAAACATCCGCACTCATATTTTTATGAGTTATGAATCTTTCTTACCAAAGTAATCTTATATAACTAGTGTCTGAAAGAATCACATTGAACATATCAAATAACAGCCATCTGATCATTAAAGTTAAGGAATTTCTGCAAGCTTTTTTATATACCCTACTAGATGAAAAAAAGAAAGTAATTAAAACACACACACACACACACACACACACACACACATATAAACCCTCCAGTCTTCTCTATTTTAACTAACTGTGTGAGCAACTGAACCATTCATACAGCTCCCAAGTGCATTCCTAATAGACCCAGTTCTCTCATTATTTCAGTTTGTTTCATAAAAGTCAAACACATGCTTGCTATGGGAAAGGTTGTCCTTTACTAATGTGTACTATGTTGATGGAGAGGAAGGAGTGGAGGGAGAAAGAGGAACTTCACAGGGCATCTCCTAGGTTTTAGATTGGTGCTGCGTGATATGATAGCGACTAGCCCTTTGAGGGCTACGATTGAACATTTGAAATGAAACCAGTGCAAACTGTGATGTCCTGTAAGTGCAGCATGCACACCGTATTTTGAGGACTATAAAAAAAACCTGACAGAATGTATAACAGTTCATTAATCTTTATGTTTATTGCATTTTTAGGTGATAATATTTTTCATATATTACGTTAAATAAAATATATTGTTATAATTAACTATACCTTTTGCTTTTCACTATTTTTATGTTATTATTTTGCCTTTTTTTAATTAATTTATTGGGGTGACAGTGGTTAGTAAATTTAAACAGGTTTCAGGTGTACAATTCTGTAATACATCATCTATATATTACATTGTGTGTTCACCAACCAGAGTCAGTTCTCTTTCCGTCACCATGTATTTGATCCCTTTTACCCTCATCTACCATCTTCCTCCCCTCTTACCCTCTGGTAACCAATAAACTATTGTCAGTGTCTAGGAATTTTTGTTTCTTCATTTGTTCGTCTTGTTCTTTCATTGTTTTCAGTTTTATATCCCACATATCAGTGAAATCATATGGTTCTCAATTTTTTTCTGTCTGACTTATTTCACGTGGCATAATCATCTCAAGATCCATCCATATTGTGGCAAATGGCACTATTTCATCTTTTCTTATGGTAGTGTAGTATTCCATTGTGTATATATACCACATCTTCTTTATCCAATCGTCTATTGAAGGACACTTTGGTTGTTTCCATGTCTTGGCTACCATAAATTACATGTGTGTCTTGAATTTGTAGTTTACATTTTATTTCTTTTGGACAGAACTGTTCTGCATACTTCACAATGCACTTTGAATTATAGATGAACACTACCTGTATCATGTAGCTCAGGAATTTGGCACTTAAGATGCAGCTTGTGCTAGTTTTGTATTGCTCCATAACAAAACACCATAGACTTAGTGACTTAAACACCCATTTATGATCTCACATTTCTGCATGGCACAACTCCAGATGTGGTTCAACTGGACTGTCTGCTGAAGGTCTCACATCCAAGATAGCTCCTGGGTGGGGCACTTATTTGGAGGCTCTGGGGAAGAATCCATTTCAAGTTCATTCAGGTTGTTGGCAGAATCCACTGTACTGGGGGTCTATCTCAGCTCCTAAAAGCTACCTTCTGTTCCCTGACAGGTAGCCCCCTACATCTTCCCCCAAAGCCAGAAATGGGAAATCAAATTCTTCTTGTGTTTGAATAATGTTTTCTTCCTTCCTCTATCTCTGATCTCTAGAACAAGATTTAAAGAGATTATGAGAGTAGAGAAGGTCCACCTGTATAATCTTCCTTTTCAATAACTCAAGTCAATTTATCAAGAACCTAAATTTCATTTGCAAAATCCTTTTTTTGACACTTAATTTAATCACAAGAATAATAAGCCATTATATTAGAAGTCTTCCTATACTCAAGTGGAGGGAATTATACAAGGATGAATATCATGGGAGAGTGGGGAGAAGAGGCATGTAGAATTCTGCCTACCACATAGCTCTAATTAAGATTATGCAATGTAGAAAAATGTCATAACACATGCATATGAATAGGTTTTTTTCTGTGTTGTATAATTCCTGTCTTTAACATTAAAAAGAAAGTCTTAGTGTCCACATTCCACTTAATTCACTCCACCTTTACTAACACTATCCACATGTGTTTTTTATCATTGTACCATTTTTGCAAATGAGAAGCCAATGGTAAGGAAAATTAATTATGATTCTAAGGTACAACCGATTATAAAGCAAACACTTGGGAAATGATAATTGAGAGAAAAATGTGAGAGCTACTTCCAATGCTGATAAAGCAGCTGAACAAGTCATTTAATGTAGCAGTTGTTATTCTCCATAGGGTTACATGAGAGGGTTTGAAGAAGAAAAGAGGCTTTCTACAATACCTTCAAACATTCCAACAAAGTGGCAGAGCCAGCATGTGTTCCTATACCTTTATTCTATTATAGAAGGGCACGTACCCTTATATATCCAACTATATCTGCTTGTTAATTAGGTTGCATGATTTTAAAAGGTGGTGATATGGGGGAGAACTAAAAAGGATTAAGTTGATTCATCCTGGACCCTTGCTTCATAAGAGAAATTTGTGATTAACAGATATCTTTGTTTCCATTTCTCTTTCTGTTGTCTTGCATAATAGCTTTAAAAGCCTATTTTTTTTATTTTATCAATAATCCCATAAATTATGGATTTGACATTCACTATAATGGTAATTGTTCCCCAGATAGCTGACTATGATGTTTATTTTTAATGTTACCTTGCCTACAATCCTTGGCCATCAGAAATTTCCACTTCTAGGCCCTTCTTCTCATTCAGGTCACAATTTATACTGGTTTTCTGCTAATTTTCTCACTTTTAAAACCAAAAATTCTGTCTTCTACCTAGCTCCTCAGTCCTAGGCAAACTGAGACAGCTTCAGTAAATCTCTTCTCAAATGTCACCTCCACAGAGTTCAGTTTCTTCTCCATCCAACCATGTAGTTACCTCACACACAGCCAGTCAGCCTCTAAATATAACCTTATTTCACTTCATTCTAAGAAGCTATTACTATGTGATATTAACCTACTTATGTAATTGAGCATTGCATTCCTCTATCTACTAGAACTAAGGGTATGAAGTCAAGGACAACATTTTGTTCGTCCCTGGAACTGTAGCACCTTACAAAGAGTCAGTTACCTATCAGGGACTTGACAAATATATGTAGACTGAATTAAATAGGAATAATCTATTTTAAATTATGCATCTATTGCTATTTTATATTGGTGCTATTTGGGGATCTAAATACGATCTTATGTTTTACGCATTCACTCTCTTCCAGTGATCTTTTCAAGGACAATAAGGATTGTCATAAAATATCGAAAACTATAAACATTGTTCCAGTGAATTAAATTTCTTAGGACCTACATTTCCAAATTGGGACAAAATTTCTATTTGTAGTTCCAATCTACAGGTTACTTATGATGGCAAATCCATGTTATGGGATGGTAATTTGCGGAGGTGACTGAAGTAATCTCAAGGGACTATTTTCATTCTATCTCTATTAGTATTATATCCCATCATCATCACATTGATACTCAAAAAGCAGGATGAGCCCATGGCCTTGTATTTTGAAAAATTTTATATTGTAAATAACTTTCCTTTGCCTGATTTTGGATTTATTTTATTTTAATGCTGTACCTTATATCTAGTGGCCTTAAGAGCTTTTTAATAACTATTCTGGTATTTCCTTTAGCCACGTGGAAGAGTTGTACATCTCTGACCCATGTGAATTACTTAGGCAAACAAACAAATAAAGCATAAAATATCTTTGTTCATTTCATGTGGATGTCATAAGGGCTAGAACCCACTTTATTATGATCTCTTCTTCCTACCACAGTCATTGTGGAAGCGCGTGTGAAGACGAAGACTGTGGTCTCCTGACCTTGAGTGACAGGATGAGCAGAACTCTTCCACATCACTGGCCCACATTGGTCAGGTACCATAATAAACAACTGTTTAAAATGTGGTTGATTTTGTTACCATGGTGTCAGATAACCCACCTCAACTGATACAGTTGAATTTAAATGCCACTATAGCCCCAAAGAAAGGTTTTAGTGTTGAAGAGAAATACATGTGTATTACATAAATACAATAGATATGTATTTACACTAGATAATAGATAAGTTCAGTAAAAATAAGCATAATAGAAGAAAGATAAATTAACAATCCACTCAAAATTCAAAATAGATATTCCATAGGCCTATGTGTTAAGAAAAAGAGAATTTCACCAAGTCTAAAGAACTACTCTGCCTGCCTTTCTCCATCATGGGACTTTATAAGGATAAAAAGAATATGTATATTCTATGAAACACTTATACAAATGTAAATGATTACTATAATTTAGAATGTGTCTTTTTATCTACCTTTCAAATTCTTGGCCACTAAGTTTTGCCAAGTCTTTTTTTACACAATTTTGGCAGAATTTCTAAGACAACATTTCTTGTCCTCATGGAACTCTTAGTTTAAAGAAGGAGAGAAAAAATAGGGATGTAAATGTATTTTTACAGGAAACAACCAGGCTGAAACAGTTTGGAAAGCTAATTGTTCCCTCAGACTTTGTACCTTTGAATATCAAATCTTCCCCTCTATAGGACACATTAAACTGATGGTATAATTTCCATCCCTATGGGAAACTCAGGTTATACTTTATCGTCCTTCATACTTGTCAGTTGAAGTCAACGTGTTTGAGTTGCTTATAAATTGAAGACTCTTTCTTGCACATGGGTTAGCAGATCGAGACAGCATGCTCTGCCTTCTGGATCAGTGCTGTACTTAAATCAGCTCAGAGAAATAGTTCTGGAATCAAAATTCTGCTTGCTTAGTGTGTACTCCATGCAGGTCATTAATTCATTATTTTTAATCTGAAAATCTTTATCGTGGGAGTGTTTTAATGACATATAAAAATGAATATTACTTATTAAGGCATAGTTTTAGGAAGAAAATAGGTATGAATGTATGACCTTCATTGTTTCCCATTCTCCAAACAGTTTCAAGAGATATTTATCAAGCACTGGGGATATTTTTGACTCTGTCTAGTTATTGGAAGTATTGTACAAATTAAAACAGATAAGCATCTCTCCTTGCTTTCATAGACTTACATTCTAGCTAAAAACTAAAGTCATTTTTTAAAAAATTATAAATGTTATGGGAAAATATAAAAGAGGGTGAGGTAGATAGTGAATGTCAGGAAAGGGAGCTGTTATTTTAATGAGATCTGGGAGCAACTCCTCCATAATGTGACATCTGAGCAGAGAGTGAGGAAGCGATCCATGTAAGTAAATGAAGAATGTAATAACCAGAAGAAAAGGTGAGCAAAGGCCAAGAGGAAGGCTTCTGTGTGGCTTCGATTTTGAACATACAGTGAGGAGCCCATAATGACTGGAAATAGATGAGAATTCATATAGAAAGACAAGATGAATTTAGAGAGAAAGGGCTATTTCTGTGATGCAAAGTCATCATATAAGTGACCTGAGAAATTTGTTTATATCTCTTGGGTAGCTTATCTTTTATTATTTTTTCCAAAGTACTTAATCATTATATAAATAGAAAAACATAGACTATATAGAAATGTTGAGGTAGAAAATATACTGACGTATGAAAAACACTGACCTGAAAATGCAGTGATAAAAGTTATACATGTGTTACAGATTTCCTACCTGTGATTTGTATGTTTTTATTGATGTAATCCTCTTTGTCTCTGGGTTTGTGTATGAAATTGCATAACAAATTAGAAGTTATTACACCCAGTTTTTTTGGGTTTTTTTTTTTTACACTTAGGTCCAATCTAGTAAAATTTCCAATACAGTTGATTAATTTTGACAATGCATTTTAATTCTCCATAATCTTAACCAACCTTACGTTTTGCACTTAAGATGGTTATATTATCCATGTCATAAACAGTGTTAGTGTAGGAGCAAGGTTGTGCGTGTACACACACACAATCCAAATATTTCTAATTATTTATTTAACATGCATGAGAGGAAACTAAGTTTTGCCTCATGTAGTTAAACAATGTCGTTGCTCCCAGTTCTCCAGTTGTTTTGTACAATTTGCATGACTACCAGCACTGATGTGTACTTTATAAACATCGGCATTATATCAAATCCATCCTGTGCTACCAATCTCTGAGTTCCCTAGTCCTAAAATACTTATTCAGATTTATATTCATGTGATTAGGTCAGACCCACCTGAATCACCTTAAAGTAACCTGATTTGGGATCTTAATTATATTTTTAATGTCACCTCCAGCAATTGCTACATTAGTGATTGTCAGAATAACTAAGAAAAGTATCTGTATACTAGGGGCTTGGGATATTTTGGGGTCATTTTAGAATTCTGCTGACCATAGATATATTTTGACATATACACATTCAAATATAGATATCACCACAATCACAGAAATTAACACATAGATTACAAAAAACAAGTTTCCTCAGACCTCTTGACAATTCCTTATTCCTGCCCCATCCTACCCCCTTTACTACTTCTAATATCAGAAAACCATTGAGTTGCTTTTTGTCATAAGACTAGTTTGGTTTTTCCCTAGGATTATATTAAGTGGCAACATACAATATATGTGCATGTTTTTTGTTTGTTTGTTTGTTTGTTTTTTTGGTTTTTTTTTTGTCTGACACTTTTCATCTACCACATTTAGTTTGGGAATCATATATGTTATGTGTATCAATAATTTATTCATTTTTATTGCTGACTGGTGTTTCATGTGGGTTTACCATAATGTGTTTCTCCATCGTCATAGTGATGAACATTTAGGTTGCTCCCCATTTGGGGCTTTTACAAATAAAGTAATGAGCATTCATGTACAATACGTGTAAGAGCACATGCTTTCATTTCTCTTGCATAAATACATAGAAATTGAATGAATGGATCATGTAGTAAATATATGTTTCACTTTTGAAGAAATATTTATGCTGTTTTCTAAAGTGTTTGTGCCACTTGACATTGTCAACAGCAGTGCGTGGGAGTTCCAGTTTCTCCACATCCTCACCAACACTTGATTGCTTAGTCTCTTAGTTTTTAGATATTCTCCTGGATGTGTAATGGCATATCAATGTATTTTTATTTCTAGTTAACTAAAGACTAATGATATTGAACATATTTTCATGTGCTCGTTCAATTTCTTACTTGGTAAAGTGCCTTTTCAAATTTGTGATCATATTTTTAACAACGGATTGTTTTATAAAATTGAGTTTTGAGCATTCTCTCTGTTATAGGTACACATTTTCTATCAGATATAATTTTCAAATATATTTTCCCAATCTGTGTATTTTATTTTCATTTTCTGAAACATCTAAATACAGAAAAAGTTAATAATTTTGATAAAATTCAAATTACCTGGTTTTCTTTTGTATGCATCATGCTTTTGATATCATCTTTAAGAAATATCACCTTAGAATAAGTTCATAAACATGTTCTCCTCTGTTCTTTTCCAGTAGTTTTAGAGTTTTAACTTTTATATTTTAGGACAATGATCATTTTGAATCAACCAAGTATATAATGTGAGGTATGGATGGAAGTGTATTTTTATTGGCATGTGGCTATCCAACTTCCAACACTGCTGAACTGTGATTTCTCCGCTGAAATCCTTTGCATCTATGTTGAAAACGAATTGAATATATCAATCAATTTCTTTACAATCTGTTCTGTTCCACTGACTACTCTTCTGTCCTTATACCAATGCTATACTGTCTTGGTTATTACAGTTTCATAATAAGTCTTGAAGTTAAATAGAATAAGTCTTTTGTTTGTTTTTCTATTTTAAAGTTGTTTTGGCTTCTATAAGTCCTTTACATTTTTATACAAATCAGTCGATCATTTTCTACAAACAAGCCCAGTATAATTTAATAAGGTTTATGTTAAATTTGTAGATTAATTTCAGGAGTGTTCGATTTTTCATAATATTGTATCCTTGCATCTATAAACCTATTTTTCCTATTTGTTTTGTCTCTTTAACTTTTGTCAACTAAATTTTGAATATTTGAGTATATAGGTTTTGTATATTTATTTTTTACATTTTTATCCCTAAGAATTTTATACTTCAATTACCACTGTAAGTTGTACTTTTATTTCAATTCTGAGTATTCACTTTGAATATAAAGAAATACAATAGGTTTTGTTTGTTTATTTTATATTCTGCAACCAAACTAGATAGATTGTTAGTTCTAGGGCTTTTTCTCTCTCTCTGTCAAATTATAGGGTTTTCCACATACATGAAGTTTTACCTCTTCCTTTCTAATCTGGATGTCCATGTATGTGTGCATGTACTTTTGCTTATTTCACTAATTACAGCATCCATTCATTATAATGTTAAGTAGAAGTGGTAAAGCAGACCCCTTGAATTCCTGATATTAAAGGAGAAACATTTAGTTTAAGATTAACTATGATGTCAGACAGAGGTTTCTCTAAACTGCCCTTTTTCTGTTTGAAGAAATTCTGAACTATTACTGGCTTGCTAAAAGTTTTCATGAGAGATGTATATTAGATTTGCCAATTATTATTCTACATCTTTGCACTGATCATAGGTCCACCACCACCCCAAAAAATTCTGTTAAATATAGCAATTAACATTGATTTTCAAAGGTTAGGACAACACTACCTTTCTGTAAACCCACTTTATCAAGGTGTATTAACACTTGATTTTGTTTTTGGTTTCACTCATTTCATCCATTGTTTCCCTGGTTTTATTTTGTTCATTTATCCATATCATTTTTTCTGCCTTCTTTGGTCTCTCTCTCTCTCTCTCTCTCTCTCTCTCTCTCTCTCTCTCTCTCTCTCTCTCTCTCTCTCTCTCTCTCCAAAGTCAGTTAAGTAGAATTGGTTAATGAGGTGGGTCAAGTCAAGTAATTATTGATATGCTTGTGTTTAAATATAATGTATGATCTTGCTGTGTGTTGTTTTCTCTTTATCTAATCTGTAGTTTTTCCATTTTTTATGTTTAATAAGGAATTTTATTTTATTTCTTCTAGCTTTGTTAATGTATACAATGTGTTGATTTGATACAGGTATATGTTGCAAAATGATTACCCCAAAAGGTTAGTCAACACCACCAATACCCCACATAATTACTTTTTTTCTTTTTATTGTGGTGAGAACATTTACCTACTCTCTTATCAACTATTAAGTATATGATACAGTATTGTTAGAAATAGTTACCATGCTATAGAGTAGATCCCCAGAACTTACTCATAACTAGAAGTTTGAACCCTTTGACTGACATCTCCCGTTTCAACCATCCCACAGTGCCAGATAACCACCAGGGTACACTCTATTCCATCCTTTTGCTTTCCTATCTTCTTCTTTTGGATTGCATTGCTCATTTTAAATGACTTTGTTGTCATATTAGCTTAGTTATAATTTTTTTTTAGTGTTTCTTTTAAGTTTCACTAGGTGCATTTTAAATTTTTAAAATATTTTTACCACTTCATGTGTAGAATAAGAATCTCCCAATCACCAATTTGCAATCCCACCAAACTGCCTTCCAGACTTTGTGTAATTGCTATCATAAATTGTATTTCTACATATGTAATAAATTGCAAAATATATTGCCATTATTTATGCATTAGTCAATTATCTTTAAAAAAACACTTTCAAGTAATACAGCATTTTATACTTGCACACAAATTTACTATTTCTGGTGATACTCATTTATTTCAATAGATAAAGATTTCCATATTGTAATATGTGAGGTTTTTTGTTTGTTTGTTTGTTTGTTTATTCTGTTTTTCGTTTGTTTGTTTTTTTGGCATTTGTATATCTAAAAAGTCTGCCTGCTACTTTTAAACATATGTTTGTTGGTTATAACAATCTACTTTAACAGTTTTATTCTTTAGTAATTGAAGTATGTCACTCTATTGTGCTCTGTTTTGTACTGATTTCAAAAGAAGTCTGGTGTTTATTATTTTTTCATTTGTCTATGCAATATATTTATTTCCTCTTAGTTGCTTTTAACATTCTCTATTTCTCATTGTTTTTATTTTTTTATTTTTTTAACTTTTTAAATTTTTTAAATTTATTTTGATTTTATTGTTTTTATTTTTTTGTAATAGTAAGACATTTATCATTTATATCCCTCACATAGTGATAAGCCCCCTCCCCACACCTACTACCCTTATCACATTTCATACAGCCATTACATTTCCACTATCTCTATTCCTAATGCTGTACTCCACTTCTTGAAAAAAAATATATATATATATACACACACACAAACACACACACACATATATACTGTAGTTGACATTCCTTATTGTTCACCTTCAGCTTCAGGTGTACAGTGCAGTGATCAGGCATCTACATCATCCCTGAGGTGGTCTCCCTAATGAGACAAGTGTCCATCAGACACCCTACAAAATCTTTACAACATTTTTTATTACATTCCCCCAAATGACTTTCATATCCCCATGGCAATCTTTTGGTTACCAATTGTGCTTTCTAATCCCCTCACCTTCCCCCTTAGCCCCACCCCCCCTCCCATCTGGCAACCCTCAGTTTTTCCTCTATGGCTCTGAGACTGTTTCTGATTAGTTCATTCATTTATTCTTTTCTTTAGATTCCACATATAAGTGAGATCATGTGGTATTTGTCTTTCTCTGTCTGACTTATTTCACTTAGCATAATGTTCTCTAGGTCCATCAATATTGTTGCAAATGGTAAGATTTCATTCTTCTTTATGGCTGTGTAATACTCCATTGTATAAATGTACCACAGTTTCTTAAACCAGTCATCTACCGATGGGCATTTCGGTTATTTCCATGCCTTGGCTATTTGTATAGTTCTGCAATAAACATAGGGGTGCATAAATTTTTTTCGGTTAGAGTTTTGGATTTCTCTAGATAGATACCTAGTAGTGGAATTGTGGGTCATAAGGTAGTTCCATTTCCAGTTTCTTGATACCTCCATACTGATTTCCATAGTGGCTGCACCAATCTGCAATCCCACCAACAGTGTAGGAGAGTTTCTTTTTCCCCACATCCTCTCCAGCACTTGTTGTTTGTTGATTTATTGATGATAGCCATTTTGACTGGTGTAAGGTGGTATCTCATTGTGGTTTTTATTTGCATTTCTGTAATGATTAGTGAAGTTGAGCATTTTTTCATATATTTGTTTGCCATCTGTATATACCCTTTGGAAAACTGTCGCTTCACGTCCTTCTCTCCATTTTTTAATTGGGTTGTTTGTTCTTTGGAATTGAGTTGAGTGAGTTTTTTATATTTTGGATATTAATCCCTTATCAGACATATCATTGGCAAATATCTTCTCCCATTCAGTAGGATCCCTTTATGTTTTATTGATGGTTTCCTTTGCTTGAAAAAACTTGAGTTTGATGTAATTCCACATATTTATTTTTTTCTCTTACTTCCCTTGCCCAAGGTGATATATCTGTAAAACTCTTACTCTGGGTAATGTCTGTAAACTTTCTTCCTGTATTTTCTTCTAGGAGTTTTATGGTTTCAGATCTTACTTTAAAGTCTTTAAATCATTTTGAATTTGTTCTCGTATATGGTGTAAGGAGGTGGGTGGTCCAGCTTCATTTTTTTGCATGTGTCTGTCCAGGTTTCCCAGCACCATTTATTGAATAGACTGTCTTTACCCCACCATAAATTCTTGCTTCCATTGTCATAAATTAAGTGACCATATAGGCATAGATTTATCTCTGGGCTATCTATTCTGTTCCATTGATCTGTGTCTGTTTCTATGCCAGTACCGTGCTGTTTTGATTACTGTAGCCTTGTAGTATAATTTGATGTCAGGTATCGTTACACCTCCCACTTTGTTCTTATTTCTCAAGATTGCTGAGGCTATCCAGGGTCTTTTATGGTTCCATATAAATTTTAGGATTATATGTTCTGTTTCTGTGAAAAATGTCCTCGGTAATTTGATAGGAATTGCATTGAATCTGTATATTGCCTTAGGCAGTATGGACATTTTAACTATATTAATTCTTCCTATCCATGAACATGGGATGTGTTTCCATCTGTTTGTATCTTCTTTAATTTCTTTCTTCAGTGTATTATAATTTTCTGAGTACAGATCTTTTACTTCTTTGGTTAAATTTATTCGTAGGTATTTTATAGTCTTTGAAGCAATTGTAAATGGGATTGTTTTCTTAATTTCTCCTTCTGATATTTTATTATTGGTATATACAAATGCAGCTGGTTTCTGAATATTAATTTTGTATCTTGCTACCTTACTAAATTCATTTATTAGTTCTAATAGTTCTTTTATTTATTTATTTTATTTTTTTTTGGTGGAGTCTTTAGGTTTCTCTCTATATAGTATCATGTCATCTGCAAATAATGACAATTTTACTTTCTCCTTACTAACCTGGATGGTTTTTATTTCTTTTTCTTGTCTGATTGCTGTGGCTAGAACTTCCAACACTATGTTGAATAGAAGTGGAGATAGTGGGCAACCTTGCCTTGTTCCTGATCTTAAGGGGAATGGTTTTAGCTTTTCCCCATTGGATGTGATGTTAGCTGTGGGTTTATCATATATGGCCTCTATTATGTTGATATATGGTCCCTCAATTCCCACTTTCTTAAGAGTTTTTTATCATAAGTTGGTGCTGGATTTAGTCAAATGCTTTTTTCTGCATCTATTGATGTGATCATATGATTTTTTAATCAATTGTCACATTAATTGATTTGTGGATGTTGAACCACCCTTGCATACCAGGAATGCCAGGAATGAATCCCACTTGATCATGTTGTATGATCTTTCTAATGTATTGCTGAATTCTGTTCGCTAATATTTTGTTGAGAATTTTTGCATCTGTGTTCATTAGGGATATCGGTAAGTAGTTTTCTTTCTTTGTAATGTATTTGTCTGATTTGGGGATCAGGCTGATAGTGGCCTCATTAAAAGTGTTTGGGAGACTTTCCTCCTTCTGGATTTTTTGGAACAGTTTGAGGAGAATAGGTGATAATTCTTTTTTGAATATTTTGTAAAATTCACCTGTAAAGCTATCAGGTCCAGGGCTTTTGCTTGTTGGGAGCTAGTCGATTACTGATTCAATTTCCCTAGTGGTAATCAGTCTATTCAGGTTTTCTGTTTTTTGTTGTTGTTGTTGTTTTTGATTTAGCCTTGGAAGGCTTCTAGAAAATTGACCATTTCTTCCAGATTGTCTAATTTGTTGGCATATATTCGCTCATAGTAATTTCTTAATTTTTTTTGTATTTCTGTGGTGTCTTGTCACTTCTCCTCTTTCATTTCTGATTTTATTACTTTGGGTCCTCTCTCTCTCTCTCTCTCTCTCTCGTTTTTTTGTTTTTGTTTTTTTTTTTATGATGAGTCTGGCTAAAGGTTTGTCGATTTTGTTTATCTTCTCTAAAAACCAACTCTTGGATTCATTAATCTTTTGTACTGTTTTACTGGTCTCTATTTCATTTATTTTGGCTCTGATCTTTATTATTTCCTTTCTTGTACTCCTGTTGGGCTTATTTTGCTGTTCTTTTTCCAGATCCCTTAAGTGTGAAGATAAACTGTTGATTAGTGATTCTATTTTTGTCGTTGTTGCTTTAGGTAGGCCTGCATTGCTATGAATTTCCCTCTTAGGACTGCTTTCGTTGCATCCCATAGATTTTGGGTTGCCGTGTTTTCCTTTCCGTTTCTCTCAAGATATCTTTTCATTTCTTCTTTGATCTCATTGTTGATCCATTCATTATTTAGTAATATGTTATTCAGCCTCCATGAATTTGTGTGTCTTCCAATTTTTTCTCTCTGTAGTTGATTTCTAATTTCGTAGCACTGTGGTCAGAGAAGACAGTGGTATGATTTCAATTTTCTTAAATTTATCAAGACTTGTTTTGTGGCCTAACATGTGGTCTATCTTAGAAAATTTTCCATGTGCGCATGAGGAGAATGTGTATTCTGCAGTTTTGGGGTTAAATGCTCTGAAAATATCGATTAAATCCAGCTGATCCAATGTGTCATTTAAGGCCATTGTTTCCATATTGATTTTCTGTCTGGATGACCTGTCCCCTGTTGTCAGAGGTGTGTTAAAATCCCCTACTACGATGATGTTACTGTTGATCTCTGTCTTTATGTCAGTCAATATCTGTTTTATATATTTAGGTGCTCCTATGTTGGGTGCATAGATGTTTACTAGGGTTATGTCCTCTTGTTGGATCGATCCCTTTATTATTATGTAGTGCCCATCTTTGTCTTTTAATATATTCTTCATTTTAAAGTCTATTTTGTCAGATATAAGTATTGCAACTCCAGCTTTTTTCTCATTTCCATTTGCATGAAATATCTTACTCCAACCCTTCACTTTCAGCCTGTGTGTATCTTTTGATCTGAGGTGAGTCTTTTGTATACAGCATATGCAAGGGTCTTGCTTTCGTATCAACTCAGCCACTCTGTGTCTTTTGATTGGAGCATTTCATCTATTTACATTTAAAGTGATTATTGATAAGTACATAGTTATTGCCCTTTTTTTATTTGTAGTTAGATTGTTTTCATCTTTCTTCTGTTACAGAAGCCTTTTTAATATTTCCTGCAATGCTGGCTTTGTGATAATAAATTCTTTAGCTTATTCTTTTCTGGGAAGCTCTTTATCTCTCCTTCAATTTTAAATGATAGCTTTGCTGGATAAAGCAATTTAGGTTGTAGGCCTTTGTTTTTCATCACTTTCAGTACCTCCTTCCACTCCCTCCTGGCCTGCAAATTTTCTGTAGAAAAGTCATTTGATAGTCTTATAGGAGTTCCCCTGTATGTAACCTGCTGTCTTTCTCTTGCTGCTTTTAGGATTCTCTCTTTGTCTTTAACCTTTGCCATTTTAACTATAATGTGTCTTGGTGTGGATCTATTTGGGTTTGTCCTGGTTGGAACTCTGCACTTCCTGGGCTTGTATGTTCGTTTCCTTCACCCGGTTAGGGAAGTTTTTTGGACATTATTTCTTAAAGTATATTCTCAATCCCTTGCTCCCTTCACCTTGTGGTATTCCTATGATGTGCATGTTGTTGCGCTTGATGTTATCCCAGAGGTCTCTTAAACCATTTCATTGTGTTTTTTTTTATTCTTTTTCTTTTTATTGTTCCATTGGGTGATCTCTGCTAACTTGTCTTCTAAGTCACTGATTCAATCCTCTGCCTCATCTAACCTGCTGATGATTCCTTCAAGTGTGTTCTTTATTTCAGTTATTGTATTCTTTAGTTCTAACTTGTTGTTCATTATGATTCCTCTATCCTTCTTTATGTCATCACTAAGCTCCTTAAACATTCTGATCATCAGTGTTCTGAACTCTGTCTCTGATAGGTTGGTTACCTTTATTTCATTTGGTTCCAATTCTGGAGGTTTCTTCTGTTCTTTTATTTGAGGCACGTTTCTTTGTTTCCCTATTCTGGCTGACTCTCTGTGTTTGCTTTGATGTATTAGGTAGATCCCTAGGGTTCTTGGTTTTTGCTGGGTGTTCTTATGTAGTGTGTCCTTTATATTTGACTTGCACCACTGCCCTATTCTCCTGTGCGTGTGCTCCAAAGGTGATCCTTGTGTTGTGTATACTGTCCTGTTAAAGTTGATCTTTAATTGTGCTTGGCTTGTCAGTAGGTGGGATTGACTCCTAGGCTGACTAGTTGTGAGACTTGGCTATGTCCACAGTGGATGATCTGCTGCATGAGGGTTGACCACTCAAATGAGCCTTGGTACCTATAGGCTCTTGTGCCTGTAGAGAATTCCCTCTGTGTTTGTCATTGTAGGTCAAACCTGGTAATACTCTGGTTTGGTCTGGCGTTGGCCTCTGTGTGTGTTGAATCTTCTTCCTCTTGGGCTGGCCCCTGGTGTAGGGCAATTTCAGAGCAAAGCAAATCACCAAGCACAACAACAACAACAATAACAAAGAAAAAACCAAATACACTCACATGTGAAAACAACTGATAACCCTCACTCAACAGAGGCAAAAATATCAAAAATACAAAATCAAAACACAACGAAAAAAGCAGTGCCGGTCTTTGCTTAAGCCCACCAAGTAATCTCCAGGTTGTCCTCTGCTGTACCAAAGAGTCCTCTGAGTCTTATGCAGGCAGAACCAGCCACCTGGTGCCCAGAATGACCCTGGGACTACAGTTCTAGATGAGTGGGGCTATGGAGTCTTGATGGTAGTTTTAACAAAGTCAGTGCAGTTTCTGCTCTTGCCTGCACATATGCACACTGAGAGTAACACAATCATCCCTGTGCCCAGGTCTCCTGAGTCTTAGGGCACTTCTTCCATGAGTGTGTGTGTGTGTGTGTGTGTGTGTGTGTGTGTGTGGTGGGCGGGAGATTTCTGAGCTACTGAAAGCCCAGAACTGCCTCTGCCATCTGCTGCTGAGCCCTGGGTGTGTCTCCAAAGTTGTAATTGCCCTGCCCTAGGCAGGCCAGAAAAGGTGGAGGCTGGGGATGGAGGAGTCTTCTCTCTTCCAGCCCAGCAGTGTCACAGTCTTCATGCAGGCCAGAAAAGGGAAGGGCTGGGGATGGAGGAGTCTTCTCTCTCCCAGCCCAGCAGTGTCCCAGCCTCTTCCCTGGGTCACAGCTACAAGGCGGGTCATCCCAGATCCTGAGCACTACAGCTCCTCTGTAATCTGACACTACTCCTCAGTTCAGGGGCCAGCTTGAGTTTCTGGAAGGGCTGGGGTATTGGGAGAGTCGGGGAGGGACCCAGGTATGGTATTTACATCCTTTGTCTGACCTAGGGCCCAGCTGGAGGTCTCAGCTGAAGTTACTGACTCAAATGTTGGATAAGCTGCTCTCTCGACAGAAGAGATCAGTTGTGGGACACAAGGAAAGAGCCCACCTTCTGGCTCTTGTGGTTTCTGTTCTGTCCTGGGACCCTCTGAGTCTCCATAGCCTCGGATGCGGACTCTCCACTCCGCTCCCTTCCCTCTTCCCCTGCTCGCCCAGCTTGCCCATCTTCAAGTAATCCTCCTACAAGTCTCTTAGTTGTTCTGTGTGATAAGCAGAGAGTCCTTTGATGGGTGATAGATGTTCAATTTGTGGCAAGTTCTGGAGGAGAATTCAAGACAACCACCTCGCTGTCGCCATTCCTATGACATCGCAAATGTGCTCCTCTCATTGTTTTTAAGGAATGTAACCTTTATGTGACACAATGTGGTTTTCTTCATGTGTCTTGTACTTTGACTTTGCTGAATTTGGCTCTGTTGGTTTAGGATTTTAATAAAATTTGGAAAGAAGCCCACCATTAATTCTTCTTTTTTTTTTTTTTAATTTTCTTTTTTACATTCTCCTTTGGAAATGCAAATTATACATAGATTTGATCATTAAAAGTTGTCCCACAGCTCACTGCTCGTCTACTTATTCATTTTCAGCATCATTTCTCTCTGTTTCATTTCACAAAGTTTTTATTGCTTGACTTCAAGTTCACTAATCTTGGTGTGTTTTCTGTTTCCTGCAGTTTCTAATCCACTGTTTCATGCACTGTGTTTCTAAGATATCACACTTTGCATCTCTAGAAATTTAATTTTCTTGACCTTTTATATTTTTTAATATTTATTAATATGATTGTCTTTCACCTACCTTATTGAACATATGGAGTTTAATTATAATAAATCTTTGAATGCCTCTATCTATGAATCTATGATGCTATTTCTAGGTATAATTCTATTGATTATTCTCCTCATTAGGGTTTATATTTCTCTGCTTTGTGATTATCTGGTTCATTTTGATTAGGGGTATGATATTGTGAGGTTTTTAATTTTACCCTACTGGTTACTAGATGTTCATGTATTCCCTATATTATAATTCAGCTTTGTTCTGAGACACACTAAATTTCTTGGAGACAGTCTGTTTCTTTCAAGGCTTGTTTTTAAGCTTCTTTATAGGACCCAAGTAGCTATCAGTCTGTTGCTTATTTTTGTCGTGACTTAGTCAATATCCTTCTGAGTATGACACCTGATGCCCTGTGATTTATAGTTTTCCACTCCAAGTGATAGAAACAAGATAGGTACTCCTCTTTTTGTGACCATCTGGGATTATTTCTTCGGCTCCTTCTAGGTTGTTTTCCTGTCCTTGTGTAGTTTTTCACACTTAGATGCTGATCAGCCCTCAGTTAAATCTTGAGAGGGGTCTCTCTCTCTCTCTCTCTCTCTCTCTCTCTCTTTCTCTCTCTCTCTCTCTCTCTCCCTCCCTCCCTCCCTCCCTCCCTCCCTCCCTCCCTCCCTCCGTTTCATCTGTTTTTCAGTACCTTTATTTTTTCTAGCATGCTTTCCAACCAAATCCATGTGCCTTGGATTTTCCAGACTCAGCTTTATCTTCTGAACTAGTAAGATTCCTGGGCTCCATAGTGATTCCTTTTTTGGTGCTGTAGCCTAGAAAAAATGTCCAGGGTCATATGCTAGAGGATATTAGGACTAATTCCATTTATTTTCTCCTTCAGGAATCAATCTCCTGCATTGTCTACTATCTATTCCTCCTGCAGGCATCAATCTCCTGCATTGAAAACTAGACACATTTTATTTTTAATATTTTGCCTGGATATTTAGTAGTTTCAAGAAGGAGGAAAAATCTGATCTCTCTTATTCTATATTGCACTGAGAAGAAGTGTTCTTCATATTAAGAACTACATTTTGAGGCACCAGCTGTTTCAAATTCTTTGTATGTATAAGGAATGTAATACAGTAAAACTCTTCATACTGTCCCATGCTTACCATGTCAGTGGTATACTAGTATTCTACATAATGTTATAAATAGTGAATATTTTTATATATTACTATTTAAGCAATGTCACTGGATTATACAGATATGTGTGTGTGTATATATGCATATATATGTGTATATGTATATACATATACACATATACATGTATATATATATATGCATATATATACATATAAAAATGTAAGAAGGGAAATATATACAAAATGTAAGAAGGCAAATAAAACTATCTTAATATAAAATTGATTAAAACTACCAAACAATTTCTTTAAAAATATAAACCAGCATAGCAAAAGCTGACATTGGCAACAGCTCACCAAAAGAAAATGGAAAGAAGAAAAGTTCACTGTAATTCCACTGGGTAACATAAAAATACATTTTACTGTCAGACTGTTTGCAAGTTATATTTAAAGACACCACCTCTGTGAATATTTATATACTGTGAACATGACTCCTCTTCTAGTAGTCAGAAATGTGTGTTCAGCTGTCATTCAGAGTGGCTACTTCAAGTATCCTGTTTGAAAAAGTCATTGAGAGTTTTAACATCTTTCTTCAAGGACATCCTTTTATAGGATGCCAAATGGTGCCCTAGTAAAACACACAAGATGCATCTTTATGTTCCCTCTTTTGATGATAGTAAACTAATGGCCATCAAAGCAAATTTAATTTACTATTTTCACCTTACATTTTTTTTAGGGGGAATAGGGGCTTGAGCCTAGATAACATTTCAGAATGTAGAGTATCTTTTCACATGAAGAACCTGCTGTCATATTGTTTTGTTTAACCAAAAATAAATGTTTATTGGAAACTTTTATTGTTGGATTAGATGGAGTCAAATAATTACCTCTGAGATTTAGATTTATTTTTATTTGAAATGAGTATTTTACCTCCTACATGGGCTTTCTCTGATAATTTTTTAAACACTTACTATTTTTAAATTTTACAACAGTTTTAGATTTACTGAAATGCTGCCAAGATAGTACAGAAATTTTCCATATAGTGCACACCCAGTTTCTCTCTTTTCAGTATCTGAAATTAGTATGCTATGTTATGATTAATGAACTAATATTAATTCATCATTATTAACTAAAGTTCATATTATATTTAGATTTTCTCAGTTTTTAGTTAAAGAGTCCAGCGCCTGTTTAAAAACCAATGTATGATTTTTAAGGCCTCATCATAAGCCATTAAAAAGGCTTTATCTGGCCAACCTCATGGGGAAAGCTGTCCTTCCCACAACACACTCAGTACCCAGCCAGTGCATTACAAGTTCTGAAGTGTATTGTTGTCAAGGTCTCAGGCCCCTCAGGCTGGTCATGTTCTCCATATAGGCATGCACATTCCCAGTCCTGTGCCTCTGTTCCTAAATCTCTTTATCTGAGATCTTCATGCACCTTTGCTGAGACCTCATTACGCAAGGTGGACGAGGAAACCTTGAACACCCTTTTCCTCACTCTGACTCAGTACTCAGTACTTCTCCACTGCCAGCCATACTCCTTACCATGCCCCCAGTCCCAGGGTCATTAAAGCTGGCAGAGCTGTTTATTCAGGGATCCCTCAGTAGTGAGACGATCCTAACTTCTGTGCTGATTTACCAGACCTACTACTGGTATGTCCTTCCATGGGAAAAAGGGCACAGGGGGAGCTGGTGCTTCCTCTGCTTTTTGACTCTAGTTTATACCATCAGAGTAAGTAATTAAAGACTTAACACTTTCACTTTTGACTTGTTACTTTAACACCTGGCAGCTCAAGTCTCTCTTCCAGCTCAGATGAACTCCTGGTACTATCCTTTTCATTCTCTTGACAGTGTCTTTCAAGAAGAAATCATTTTTAATTTTAATAAAGTCAACATCAATAGTTTGCTCTCTTTATTGTTCTTTTGGTGTTGTGTTTAAAAAGCTGTCACCAAAATGAAGGTCATGCAGATTTTTTGCTATGTTTTCTTCCAGAAATTTTATACTTCGACCCATTTTGAGATAGTTATTGCATAATGTGTTAGGTCTGAGTCTAGGTTATTTATTTATTTATTTATTTTTTTTACATATGGACGTCCCATTGTTCTGATGCACTTTATATAAAGTATATTCTTTCTCCAAATATTTGGAAACTTTCATTTATCTTTCAGTTATTTATTTCTAGTTTAAATCTACCTTAGTCAGAGATCACGCTTTGTAGGATTTCTATTCTAATTCAATTATATTTCTATTCTATTTTAAAAGATTTCTAACTTATGACTTTTGGCCTAGAATATGGTCTGTGTTATTGAATGTTCCATGTGAGCTTGACCAGAAAGTATATTTTGCTATTGTTGAATAATGTTTTCTATAAATTACAATTCCATAAAATTAGATAAACTTACAATTACATAAAATTAGGTACACATAGGTAAAAATAGATTGGTATGTTGTTCTTGCTAGTTATACACTTACTGATGTGACAATTACTGGCAAAGGGATATTGAAATATCTAGCAGTAATAGTGGGTTTCTCTTCTTTCTATTTTTTCAGTTTGTCCAGTCATACTGAGTCATACTGAGCTACTTACAGTTCTGCAAAAGAACCATTTTCACATACTCCTGTTTCTTTTTCTTCCCACACTGAAGTATAAGTCTACTCTAGATATTTGCTGTCTGTTAGTCTCCTTGGGAATTTAACTCTTTAATATTCAGGCATCTTTTATGATACAGTACAGCTATTACTCCCTGAAAAATTATTTTTCAGTCATAGGGCTATATCATGCCCTTCTTATGTGATTCCACATCACTCCATGCTTACATCAGTCATATACTTATAAAATTGTTTTTCTATTTAGTAGTTTATTGCTCCCATTAGAATATAGGGAGTTAAATGGCAGAGGTATTATATTGTTCATCAATGTGCTTTGCCTGACCTATTTGGCTGTTAATAAATACTTGTCAAAAACATGGCTAGATTGGCATTTTTATGAACCCTCATTCAAAATGTACTGATAATGCATTTAATGTATTGTTTTTTGTTGTCGTTTTTTGTTTTTGCTTTTGTGCTTTTGTTTTTTTGTTTTTTGTCCAGCTTTCTGTTTTGTCTAGAGCAACTATTATCCATCTACCTATTGACTCATAAATGTGAAATCAACCTAGCACTTCAAACAGTGTCTAGAATATAGTGATTAGTCTATAAATATGGGTCCATTTAGTGAATTACTGAAAATAAATGAATACTAATATACCCTGACCCTGGTTCTTAGTACTCAATCTGACATCCTATATATTCCGTATCTCTTGAATTTTTCTTTATATTATGCTGCCATAACAAGACCTCATCATGTCTTGCCCTGCCTATTAGTGTATAGTCCTATTTTCTTTTAGCACCCAAAGATCCAGTTTATCCCTTCCTATCTGTTAGAGCCATAAATTTTAACTAAAGTTTAATTTGCATTCCCCTGTCCAGAACATTTGGCAATATATGAAGATTTTTTATTGTCACAATTGATGTGGGGGAGCGAGCTCCTGGCATCTAGAGGACAGAGTGAAGAGTGAGCTAAACATCTTACAGTGCACAGGACAGCTCCCAACACCAAAGAATTATCTGGCTCAAAATATAAACAGTGCTTTGAATTGAGAAACTCTTTGTACTGTGATCATTCTGAAATGTAAATCCATTTATGCTATTTATCTTGGTTAAATGGTCTAAATGTGAGTGTTCTAAGGACCCTAGGATTCTGTGGAGATGCGTCATGCATTTAACCAGGGCTCCTCTTCTATCTCCTGTTTGATAAACTGGGATTATTAGTGAGACATTGTGACAAAGGTTATTAATTTTTCCCAAATATCTATATCCCACTTTATGCTTCTAGTAACAGAACCATCTCCACTTAACATTTAGAAGCAGATGATGGCAAAGTTAGAGACTACATTTCCTAGCTATCTGTGTGTATTCCCAATGATTAAGTTTTGTCAACAGATTTTGAGTGTATGTGATTTGTACAAATCCACTCGCCCTGGACTGTCTTTTTTCACCTTCCAGTTGGGTGGGATCAACAATTGAAGTCATTTCTTGAGGTTGGAAGAAGCAACCTACAATTATAACTGCTCAACTTATGACTGCTAATTTGAGAAAGAAACTATATTTTGGGGCAACAGTAACTTATATTTTTACAAGTACAGATGAAATGTATGCTTCTTGATAAGGTGATTATTTTTTGAAATAATTGTTGCACCCCAAGAAAAAACTTGCATCATTCAAAACACTTTCTGATGTAACTCCTGCTTGAAAGTTTTGCTCAGCCTCATTAAACTTTGGAACTCTATATGACCAAGTACCAGGTGGAAGAGATATCTCAACTCTACCCATGTCCATCTTCTGCTTAAACCTGAAGCATTCTATCACTTCATCCTCAGTTTCAACTCCTTGTATCTACTTTAAAATAGAATACACACACAACACTTTTTTTCTAAATAAGTGCCTACTCAAGGTTTCCAGGAGTATACAATTAATGGCCCCAATACTACAATACTCAATACTTATTTGAAAACATAGGTAATTGGTTTTATGAGCTTCAATTCTTACCTTACAAAGTATCAGTGATTAAAAAGCATATTACATGGGTAACTGTGGCATTATTTAATGACTACGTTTACGTTTATAAACAAAACTGAATTTCAATTATAATACAAACCCAGGTTTTGACTCTGTCTTATTTCTAGATTCCACTTTTGTATTGTTTCAGATTACTAGTTATGGTCATTGAGTTACTTCTAATTTGATCTGATGATCAGATATGCAGACTTCTTTAGATCAAAAAGTTATTATTATTTTTTTTTTTTTTACAATCAGTTTGTTTTGATAACACGAGAAAGCCAAATTAGGGTACTGTTTGAAATTTTATATATTCAATTTACTGTGAATATTTTCACTAAATAACTATTAATTATGTATCAGTGGTTCTCAAAGTTGCAACTAAAAGGGTTGGTGCAAAAATAAGTTGCTATTTTATGGAAATAGTGCAAGAAGGAACTTTCTACAGGAGTTGACCCACGACTTATATTTTTCAAAAATAGCTGTTTTATATAAAAGTAATTGTAGCTAATATTGTTGAAGTTTTACTTATATCATACACTGTTCTTTGATCTTCTACATTCATTAGTTTATTCATTCCTAAGCACACACAGGTACACACACACACACACACACACACACACACTTAGATACTATTATCATTGGTTGTACAGAAAGAAACCACTGAGGCAGGGGGCTCTTAAGTAACTTGTCCATGGTCCAACAGCTATGAAACTGATAAAACAGAATTAAAACCCCTCAGGCCATATTCTTAACCAGTGCAATATATTGACTCAGTCATAGCGTGTGGGCAGGGCCAGCTTGATGGACCTATAATCTATACAGTCACACAAGACCCCTCCTTGGAAAGGGCCCCACTCTTGGTTAAATACTCTGCAGTTGTCATTTTGGAATTCTTAATAATTTTTTAGCAAGTGACTCTATATTTTCATTTAGCACTAAATCCCACAAACTATGTAACAGGTCCTGTGTGTGGCCATTTTGAGCATGAAATGGTACAATTGCTGATTGATATGTAGAGATAATCTGAGGAAGCTCCTCTCAGTTAGTTACCAGAATGTGTAATTTAAACCAATGGCGGAAAAGAGCTATCAATAAACAAGATATTAATTATTATAGGTTTGTAGCGAAGAATGAACTGTTATTAAAAACAAATGCACATAAAGGAAACTAACTTATCTTATTCCTTCTTTATAAATATCAGCATGAGACTATGTTAATTAGTCTGCACGTGTACCAGGAAAGGGAACATTCAGGAAATTCAAATATATCTGGAATTTCAAATACGCTTCTGTAGCCAAAGAATGTTATTAGAGCAGTGAGTGTCTCATTAGAAACTTGGAGGCAAAAGACATGGTGCTTGACAATGAAATTGTAAATAAAATATAATTAATTATGTAAATTTTCCCCACCTGTTAACATTGACAGGAAATGATATTAATGTTTTCAAGAGCTGAAGAGATAGATTTACTTTATATGATTATATCAATAGAATTGAGATAACATTATAAAACCTAGCTTTCCACATATGCATGAATAAAATGCAATCTTCACTGCAAAATTTTAGAAATCAACTGTCTGAAATTAGAAACAGTATTACAAAATCATGTATAGTTCTTCTTTGCTGGGTAAAAAAAAAGAGCAAAATGCAATTCTTGGTAAATCAGTAATAGATTTCAGAGCACATTTGAGAGTGAGAGAAAAGAATAGAACAGATACATGAATATATTGTTCACACCCTCCATATAGCTTTTTGCAGCATTTTTGGAAAAGGTCCTGCATTTCATTCCACTCACTTTAGCAATGCAGCTTGGCAATATTATCATTTTGAGTAAATAGATTTCCTTTAGAACAACCTAATACAAATTTTATGGATAATTTATTTACATGAGTTTTCTTTATTCCACCCTATATTTATTAATTTAACTTATGATATATTTATATCTGATAAATTGGATTTTTATCTTTTAATGTAATTCACCTTATATTATACTGAGTTCCAATTTATCAAAGTAATAAGTAAATTTCAATGATTATATCCCTGGAATACAGAAAATCTATTTGGCATATGCATTTAGTCTAAATCATCTCAGACATCCTGTTACAGTTGAATTCAAAATTATTGTACAAAATTTTATAGAATAGACCAAACTCACCATTAATATTTAACATCACTTTCTATTTTTGAAACCCTAACCAGTGTCACCAGTTGTCACCTGCTGATGTGGAAAAAAACTGAAAGATCAAATAATTTTTTTCAGGGTATGCAATTCAACCAAGGTAATTTCTGTCCATCAACAGCATGAAGTAATATTTCTGTTTAAATCACAGAAATAAGTCTTATTACATTCTATGAGCTTCTCCGCTAATGTTACTCACACTTGTAATTCTTAATACATAACTCAAAAGTGTTACAATAATTAAATTGGTGTAGAATGCAAAATCCCTTAGACATCTTCAAGTCTCATTAATTTTTAGATTCTTGTAATCCTTTGAAGACTGATTGATGTTTTTGCTATGAATTATTCTTAATGTGAACAATACTATAATGGAGAAAATATGTTATTATTAAAGGAAACTGAGAATAGTAGAAAATTAGTTTCTATTGCTGGATAATGAACAGTATAACAAAGTTTATATTAAGCACCAATCATATGCATAGTACTCTGGTAAAATTAAAAAGACTGGAAAGAAAAAATATAAATGCCTATGTTGCTGTTGACATGATATTAAACTTCATGAATAAATAGAAAACAAGCCAAAAAAAAAAAAAAAAAAAAAAACTGGTGATAAACACTGAATAAAATATAGGCTTTTATTATAACAAAGAAGGAAAGAATGAATAATGAATAACCTAACTGTTGCTATGGAAACATAGAAAAATGTCTAGATATTGGCTTTCCAATATTTGCCCATCGTTTATCTATTATTATTTATTACATATGACTTTTCCTTTCTTTCCCCCAGATTAGTTTTCCTATTTGTGCTCTTGCTGTAGGTATCACCTTCTATGTCATGACTTTATTCTTATCCAAACCTCACTGCATTACTGGTCAATGGTTAATCTTATTTCTTTATTTTTGTCAAAATTTATAACTGTCCAAGTTCATTCCACTATTTTAATTTTCTCTTTTCAAAAATGAGATACCATTACTAACTAATCTACATGTATGAGTATCTTAAAACCTAAATATATCTTTTATTTACTCTACTATGTTTATGGTATAATTACTATACTAAATCCCTTTTCCCATTGATTATCAAAGTCCTACAAGTGTCTGCATGCCAATAGTCTTGATTCTACCAGTTCATTAAAAATTCACACACACAAAAAAAATTCCCAATATGATTGCCATGTTTTCTCAAGATTTAACACTAAATCAACAACACTGTAGTCATTAGAGATTGTGATGTTATAAATAATGAACTATACACAGTCAGACAAATTGGGGGGGGAATCAAAGAATTTTAAAATCTAGGTATAAAAGCATTAAATATCTGAAGAAGGTTTTCAGATTTATAGAGCAGACTTAAATAATTATGTAACATAAACATAAGTATATGAACTTTATGAGAAACTCCTAAATTTTGCATACATTTCAAAATTTATGCATCTGAAAACATATTATACTTGTGATTCCAATGCTAATTTTAATGAAACAAATGAAAAAGAGCTATTAATATAAGTTTATATTTCACAAATATACAGATATTGCAATATTTAAAAATATCAAGGAACTCTATATTTATAAATCTACCACTTGAGTAATAGAGTACTTGGGAAGATTTTAGTGATCAGAAAATTGAAGCATATAAAAATAAAAGTATATTTATAAATTCAATTTAAATTGAATAATGAAAATTGATTAACTAGATTGTAAGGTTATTTTTAAGAGTCTTAGGTACAATTTGCTAGACTAATGTATTAATACAACTTATAGGTTAATATTAAAGCCTCACTTTTTAAATGTGTAGTTTTAAAAAAATCACAAATCAATATTTTTAAAGAAAATCTGAATAATTTATACCATGTGAAGGAATGTTGCTGTTAAGAATGTCTGTTAAATTCACATTTATATAGAAGACTGCTCATTACTGGCAAAGGCTGACATTCACTTGACCTCCCTCTCCACTTATGCTTTTTCCATTCCCTATGCCAAAAATTTCTCAATCGATACTCTATTTCAACCTATTGAAAGATTAACCAAACTTCAAGGACCAAGTTTAATTCCATTATCTCCATAAATATTTTCAGTTTTCTTCTTTAAAAAGTAAGTATCTTTTTCTCTGTATCTTTCTGGTTGTACTCTCTGATATTATATCATTATGTTTGAAATATTTGCACACATCTATCTCTTCTTCTATGATGTCAGCTTCTTGTATTAAAGGGACTTTTATAAATTGGTTTTGACTGGGCGATTACTGGATTCTGATATCAACCACAACACAGTTACGCCCAGACAGCCAATTACTACTTAACTTTGGTCATAAAAGAATGTATAGAATTCTAAATGGATGAGTAGAAAGTCATCAATACTAGATAAATTAAATTCAAAGTGTACATTTGTTACTTATGAATCAGTTTAGCATAAATTTTGAAATGTATAAAAAAAGATTTTTACTGATTGTTGTGGAGCCCTTTTGGACAAAGTGATCTAGTTAATTTCATGCATTGAGTAATACTGGGTTGAGAAAAAAGGTAATGAATAACTGCAGAGTCTATAGGCTGCACAGTCAATAAATTGCACCACACATTTTCTACATGCTCTATTTTAAGGCATGTGAAAAATAAGAATCAAATATTTATTCAGTTCATTGAATAAAAGTTGGTTGCATGAATGACAGACAAAAGTCTGTAATGTAGTTTATGACATGACATTAACTTTGTTAAAATGTGCATTTAAAATGTGTCTTTATATCCATAAAAACCATAAAATGTATAATATCTTACATACTAATCAGACTATTCAAAAAACTAAATGTGGTAGATTTAAAGGTGACTCTGCTTTTGAAGAGCAACACACTTAATGATATTACATGATCAAAGGTACCCATAGCCTATATAATTTTATGAATTTCAAAATCTGCTGTGATAGGAGCAGTTAAGTAACTTCATTGTGTTGAAAAATATTGATATTTTCTGTTTTATTTATTGTGAGTCTATACAAATTTTATGGTAGTATTTTTTTCTATTTCTGAAAAATGTCAATTAGAATTTTGATAGGAATTGCATTTAATCTATAGAATGTGTTGGGTAGCATGGACATTTTAATAATATTAATTCTGATCCATTAACACAGGATATTTCAACACAACATTAGTAAGTTGAATTCAACGATATTTTAAATAGATCATATACCATAATCAAGTAGGATTTCTCCATGGTATGCAGGAATGGTTTAACCTATGCAAATCAATAAACGTGACACACCACATTAATAGATAAAAATCATCTCAGTGATTTTTGATGGAGAAAAAGCATTTGATAAAGTACAACATCCTTTCATGATAAAAACTCTCAACAAGTTTGGTATAGAAGGAACCTACCTCAATATAATGAAGGCCATATAATATAATCCCACAGCTAACATCATACTTAAGAGTGAAAAGTTGAAAGCTTTTCCTTCAATATCAGGAGAAACACAAGGGTGCTTGTTCTCACTATTCTTATAAATGTAGTACTAAATATCCTAGTTAGAACAATCAGGAAAGTTAAAGAAATAAAAGGCATCCAAATCAGAAAGGAAAAAAGTAATATTGTCTTCACTTGCAGATAATATGATCTTATATGTAGAAAATCCTAAAGACTCAACCAAAAAAATGTTGGCACTGACCAACTAATTCAGTGAAGTTATGGAAGTGAAACAAACATACTGAAATCAGCTGCATGGCGTGTATCAGCATTTGTACCAGACTATCTTTTCAAGGCAAGTAGAGGTGGGGTCCCTCTCAGGGACAGAGGAAAGATTTGTTTTCTGACCTGGAAAATACAGATAGTGTCTCATACTAAAATAAAGTTCGGGCAGGTTTTCCAGTAACTTCATTAGAAGATTAACCTCAAGTTTCCTCAACTGTGACATAAATTGAGTGTGTATGTTCTATCCTCCTGGGCTGCTCCAAATGTCTCCTATGGGATTCGAGAAATCTACATAAACATAAGGCTTATGTTGCCTGCAGTGCCATGAGTCACAGAGTTTTTCGTTTTTGATGTAGAATTCTCTTGTCTTCTGTCAGCATATATGAAATTGTGTGAGGTATGTTGTGAATTTGCAAGTATAATAAAGTCTCAAACCCCTTACAGTTCTTGACATGAAAAGCTCTAATTGTAAATGCGGAATACATTTTTTTGGTTAGTTTCAGGTGTACAAAACAATGTAATAGTTAGACATTTGTACCCCTTATAAAGTGATAATCCCCCTCCCCAAATCTATTACCCCTCTGACATCTATACAGCTGTTACAGTTCCATTGACTCTATTCCCTGTGCTATACTCTACATCCTGTGAATATACATATATATGTATATATACATATATACATATATACATATATACATGTACACATACATACATATATGCATACATATATACATATGTATATACGTATATGTGTATATATATGTATATATACATATATATGTAGATATATGTATATTCACAGGACATATTAAACTATGTATTAAATTATAGTTGACATTCATTATTATTCAGCTTCAGCTTCAGGTGTACAGCTCAGTAGTCAAGCATCTACACTCCATGGAGTGGTCTCCCTAATAACACAAGTGCCCGTCTGACACCCTACAAAATCCTTACAACATTATTTTTAAAGGTCATTTATTATTCTAACAAAGAAACTGAGGAACATATTCATTAATTGATTTGCCGAAGTCACAGTTAGTGAAATGACCCACTTAATGTTTGTTATTACCAGACAATTTCTGGTCCACTCAGATTCTCCTGCCCTGATGAAAATATCTTCTGTCTCCTCCATTCTCAAACCTACAATATTTTGTCTTCCATTCTCATTCTTAATGAACTTACTTTATACCTTTTTGAAAAATAGAAGTCAGTTGAGAGCGTGCACACATTATCCACCGCTACTAACATACCCCAATTTGTATTTACCTGCAGTGATTTAACTCCTATTTTACATCTGATAAACTTTCCTTGGCCCTAGGTAAAACCAGCTCTTCCACTTGTATACTAAATCCTATTCCGTCATCAAATATGGATATGATCTAACTAATATTGCTTTCTCTCTTATGTCTTTAACTAATGTTTTTCTTTCCATTGAATTATTCCTATAAGTGAAGATGTATGGACACTATCTACCACCTTAAAAAAAAGAAAAAAAACTCTCACATTTTATGTCCCTTCCATTTGTCATTCCATTATTTTGCTCCCTATTTCAGTAAAATTTCCTGAAAAATATCTTCACTTTTTTCTCTTTGTTATGTAATCAACTGTATTATTGCTAGTCCACTAGAAAATAACCCATTAAGGTTATCAATAAATTCACATTGATAGAACCAATAATCATGGCAGAGTCTCCCTCTTATCTTGCTCTTTTTGTACCAGATGATGCAGTTCATCCTGCTTTTTTTTGAAGACACTTCACTTGATTTTTTAGAACACTGTATTCAGTATTTAGTTCTCTTCATACTTCACTAACCTATCCTCCTCAATCACTTTTACCGGTTTAACATCACTTCCCAAAGCTCACTACTTGATCCTCCCCTAAACACAATCATTTTATGATTTCATCCAGTTTCATACAGTTTTAAATACTCTCTATATGATAACTCCAAATTTTTATTTCATCTTGGACTTCTCCCTTTAAGCCTGCCTTGTATATTTGAAGGCTAAATATTGGGAGTTGGGTCCCCAATATATCAATTGTGTGTGGACATGGGCAACACAAACATTCAGTCCTTAGTAGTTACCCTCTTTTTTATTTCTGGTTCTGACCCTTCCAATGTTTTACCAGTAGTTTATAACCCTTTTCTGTGACACCTAGGCAGTTATTTCTTTCCCCTTCATCCTTTTTTGAAACACTTGCACTTATTTACAAGTCTATTTTATATGAATTTAAAAATATATATTTGCAGTTTTCTTTAATTGCTTCTTAAATTTACACCATAGTTAATATTTACCCTACTCCAAGATTATAATAAAAAATTTTTAAGTATTTGTTTATAAAGTTTTTCTTACTAAGTGAGCTAGTGAATACTCTAGCAAATGATTAATAATAAAAGCAATAGTAGACATACATTTTTGTTACGAACTTTAGCAGTAACTCCTCATTGTCTCACCATTAAAAAAGATTTTGGTGGGGAGCTATATAATATATATCATACACATCAACACACATTCAAATGTGTGTGTGTGTGTGTGTGTGTGTGTGTGTATGTGTATGTTAGACACCTACAGAAACCAGGTGAAACTTCAACCCAAAATGTAATTCGAATATCCAGACTTACGACACTATGCATATACCAAAATGGAGTAAACAGATTTATTACTAACAACATAATGAGGTTTTCTGGAGAGAGCAGGGTGACCTGCAAGCAGGTATGAAAATGATTTGAGAGAGAACAGAAAAGAAAACTGGCTTAAATATTTTATTATGATTAGGTGGTGGGGCCAGTTGAGGGTTTCCTTGCATACAGGAAGGTACTTGTGTGGTTTGAACCACCCACCATGCCAGAGGGCCCCCAAGCTTTCTTATCAGCACATCCAGATGTGGATCTGAAGTGGAAAGTGGGGGTGGGAGGAGCAGTGAGACTTACAGCTGTCAGCAGTCAGGCATAAAAATATGCATCACACACTTTATTACAATATAAACATGTCATTTCAGCTTTTCTGTTTCCAATGGAAAATTATATTTTCTGAGAAAATAAATCATTTTATCCTATCTCTATGCTTACTTGTATAGAGTACTTCAAATTACTAATACTTTTATTGGCAAAGTCATTTTCAGCCTCTCAAATGATATTTTAATTCCCTTTAACTATATGAGAATTTTGCATTTAGACTCCTCTGTTTTGTGCACATGCAAATTTATACTCCTAACACTCATAAGTTTTTCTCACATAACATTTTATTTATTTTTTCAAAGAATTAACTTTTTATTAAATTATCCATTTTTTTACTCCTAGCATTCATTCTGCTTTATTCTTTTATTAGCATATTGAATTGTGTATTTAATATATTTTCTAAATGTTTTTATTAGTGTTAGTATTTAAAGTTACACATTTTCCTGTAAGTACAACTAAACCAAATTAAGTAATTTATTTTACAAATCCATTACCAACATGATTTTAGCATGTTAATGATATTCCCTTATATTACTAATCCCAATATGTAATAATACGCCTGGCTTTGGAAGAGGGAAACTTATTATTTTAAAAATTAGTAAATGAAGCAAAAAACTTTCATGATGTAGGTAGCTATGGAGCATTGTAAAGGACATACCAGTTTTATCTTAAAATCTTGAAGCAGAATCGATCACACAAAATTTGAACATGTATAAACCTAATAAGTAAAATGAAGTGAATACTGACAATATTAAAACATATAAACATGAAAATCTTTCATGTATAAAGAATAAATAGGTTTAATTTAAATATCTGATAAAATCAAGCAAAAATATGTTGATTTTTAATTGTAAATAATCTACTTTCAACACTCTGGCTGAAATTCGTAAAAGTTCTTTTGGGCTTAACTCTAATTACGATGTTTATTTGTAATGTTTCTTTATTAAAATATAAGAATCCATACATATGGAAGATTATGTGAAATTAATTTGCATTTATGATAAACCACGTCAAGCAGTGTGATAAAATTTCATTAAAATTAATATGAGATCTGACAATTAAGTTCACGAACTTGTTGCAATGATGTTGCTAATTTTTTTTTATATTAGAGGGATTATTCCTTATGAATTTGTACCAATTATACAAACAGTTAACCAAGTTTACTTATTGGAAGTGCTGAAAAGGCTGCATGAAAAAGTTAGATGACTTGAACTTTTCACCAACAATTCATGGCTCTTGCATCACGACAATGCACCAGCTCAACCGGCACTGTTTGTGAGGGAGTTTGTAGGCAGTAAACAAATAACTGTATCGGAACACACTCCCTACTCACCTGATCTGGCCCACAATGACTGCTGTTTTACCCAAAGGTAAAGGAAATATTGAAAGGAAGACATTTTGATGACATTCAGTACATCAAGGATAATACAATGACAGCTCTGAGGCCATTCCAGGAAAAGTTACAAAATTTCTTTGAAGGATGGACTAGGCACTGGCATCGGTGCATAGCTTCCCAAGGGGAGTATTTCAAAGGTGACCATAGTGATATTCAGCAATGGGGTATGTAGCACTTTTTCTAGAATGAGTTCGTATTTATAAACCTTTGTCTCTTGTGTTCATATGCTTATATTACTGATAAAGCATTGGTCAGGTTTTATACCCATTTTCTTTTACTTTTACATAAGAAGTCTCTTTACAGAAGTACTTTTAAATAAGAAGTGATGTACAATGTCTTGAGAACTGTTCTGTGTCTTAGAAACAGGTCCATTTGCCTATCTGTCCAGTAGAGGTTGTGTAAGTGTGCCCCATGTGTGATCAGGCATGCTATCTTTTGATCTCAAGTAAATTGAAGAATGGCTTAAATTTAACATTTTTTAATTTAAAGTATATTCTTTACTTTTATTCTATTAAATAATATTTTATTTTTACTGTTTAATGTCATTTTTAACCCCCACTTATTCCCTGCCATCTTTTTTCTCACACTCAAGATAGTTCACTGACTAATTTTGCCTGACTATTCCGTTCTGAGTTCAGCCTTTGTATCCATTAGTGTTGTCCCTTTCATGTTACTCTGTTTTGTCATTTCATGCAGGCTGTGCATTTTTTGGTCACAGTTGTTATCCGTAAGATTTATAATTTTTTGCTGCTCCTTTATTTTTCAGTGCAGCACTTGATAGTTTATTTTCCTTCAGACTCCCAATGTTTCTCAGATACATACTCATACATCTATATTCTAATTAAAGTTATATATTGATGTACTGTTGGTTTCATTGGGTAGTATATCACTAAAGTAGAGAGTGAGTCAGATAGTGAATGTTCCCAAAACATTTTACAAAATGTGTTACTCCTTGAAATACCTTCATTTATAGCAATTTTGTTTTTGCCAGTACTCTGTATTACAAATTATAGAATAGCTAGGCTTATAAACAGAAATAATATTGATAAATAAAGGAATATAAATAAATCCTAGTTTATGAACAGAAATAATATTTATAAATAAAGGAATACAAATAAATCCCAGTAATACTTTTCTATAGTCAAACATATTGCTCTTTTCTAATATGTATTTTTTTCACAAAATTTGCCCTGGAATGAAGTTATTCTTAAATCATTTTTTTTCCTTAATATTGATTAGTCTATAGAGTTTTTTTTCATGGTAGATAAATTTTTAACTATTTTCTGTCATTGTTGGCATATAATGGTTGTTTTACTTATTTTATATTTTAACGTTTCTTACATATTCAAAGTTACATGTAAAATTGTTCTGTTTTGGTTATCATTATTTTGTAATGTTCACATATTCTTTTTTTTTACTTTAAAGTAGTTTTTTATTTTCTTCAGTATTTCATTTTGCTTTGCTATGTACACTTTTGTGTTGCCTTTTTTCACTCACAAGTGAAGAGACTGTTTTTATCTGCAAAGATATAAGCAGTCATCGCATTGGAATACTATCTATTTCTAAACTGGTGGGATCTTTTTTAGATTTTATTTGGCATATATACTACACAATTATTGAGGTTTCTTTCTCGGGTGTGGCTTTGAAAATAATATCATGAAGAGAATTTAATAATTACTAGGAATTTACTCAGTCCAATACAAGTTGGCATTGATAAAGAAAACTTTTTTGAAGCATAGATTTCAGAAAAGTAAAAATTATAATTTAATGCAAGTAACATGATTATGGGTATATGAGGGAAATGAACATCTATGTAGCTATTAATATTTTTTTTTAATCTTTACTATATTTGTTACAGTAGAACTGAAATAATAATCCATAGCTATTAAAAAAAGAAGGTAGAAAATATAAGAAAAGGAATGACATCTACTTTCTAATGGAAATATCTTTTTTAAATTCACTTACACGTAATTTATTCTTTATCAGTTAGCATAATTCTCAGTGACAACGTACAGCAAGAAAATTGCCTTTTCAACATTTCTAACCTTTCGATCTTTGAATATAATTGTTTTTCCCCCTACAGGGCCTCCTTTTAAATCAACATTTCCTCATTGCCTTTTGACTTTATGACATCCTTAATTTTTAATTTACAGTGATGTGTGTGTGTGTGTGTGTGTGTGTGCGTGTGCACGCATGTAAGTTAAAATGTGCATAGGTCATCTAGAAAGTAGGAAACTTTGGGGGAAATAAGGTATTTTTTAGGAAGGGAAATAGATGCCATTTGCAGCATCTTTTGAACAGTCCCTGGGATTTCCCTTCTTTTTATAACGAACAGAATGAAAGCTCAGTTTGATGTCTTTTGAAATCTTCTGATAGGGAATAAAATAAATTATGTCAAATGTTGACTCATAGCCTTAATTATCTGGAAGAAAGGACGATAAAGTACTATAACTTACATAAGGAATTTCTATTGGATGAATGAACCTTTAAAGGTCTTAATGCGATGTCTTCAACTACCTTAATCTGTTGTCACTGTGATTGTTGTCTTGGTTGTATTTGTCCTGTGCCTCATTTGTTGTTGTATTCATCCTGTGCCTTAGAAACAGGTCCATTTGCCTATTTGTCCAATAGAAGTCATGTAAATGCTACCCACATATGATCAAAGTTTATCTTTGCTCCATCTGGCTAATCATGTTTCTACTACGTTTGATAAAGAGAACCTTTCCCTCCCACTGTTTAATCACCATCTTTACCATGAATACATAATTGCCATATATAGCTGGGCCATGTTTATCAGTATTCTGTTTCATTTTAAAACTGTTTATATCTGTATTAGTCCCACACAGTAGTGTTTTTTTTGTTTTTTTTTTTTTTTTTGTGTGTGTGTGTGTGTGATAGGCTTTGAATTTAATTTGTCAATTTAGTTAAGAAAAACTGGCTCTTTATGTCTTTTTACTGTTGTATTCCAAACTCCCATTATAGAGGATGCCACCCATATACTCTCAGATCCATTTGTCCTTTTACTTCTTTGAGTTAGTCCTTGTGTTTGTGTGGAACAGCTGCCCTCAGGCTGCCAGTGTCCATTGTGTATACACAAGTGACCAGGAATTTATGTCACAAGTGGAAGATTATAACTAATGCCTGACAGGTGAGGGAGCATTAACACTTTAGGTCCCTTACTGCTGATTGGCATAATTCCAAGGTGTGACCTGCACTGTTTCCAGAGTACTCCTGCAGGATTGAACCATGGGTACCCTCTCTGCGTCTTTAGCTGATATTATTTCCTTGCTTGGCTACTTCTCATTCTGGTTATATTTTCTTTCCCCTTTACTAAGTTTTCCTGGGAACCAGTAAATTCCTTCCACACAAATCTCTCTCTTCAGGAAGCCCAAATTCGGACATATTCATTAAGGAATCTGACTGTGGCAATGTTGGTATCAGACGAAATATTAATCAAGCCAAAAAATAATTTTACAGTAATATAAGTTACAATCAACCAATGCAGCACTTGTTACCAAACATGGTTATTGTCTGACTGCTGAGGTCTTGATCACGTTCTATATACTTCAAATACAACAGTGAAAACAATAGATGAAGTTTTTGCCTTCACGGATTTTCTATTCCAATTGAGAGAGACATAAAAAGAAGCAAATACATGTATATGTTCGTACACACATACATATATCCAAAAATAAGTAAATAGATAAGAAAGAAAAATACACTCACAATGAGTGCTATGCAGAAAATTAAAGTAGAATGTTGTGGAAAGGAAATGGGAGGATGCTTCCGACTTAATGTCAGAGATGGACTCTCTACAGGGGCTCCGTTAGACTGAAGTTGAGATCTGAAATGACAGAACGAAACTAAATATTTGAAGATCAGGAATAAACATATTCCAGCCAGAGGGAACAGCTGGTGCAATGACCCTAAAATAGAAAGGAGTTTGGCCAAACAAAAAAAAAATTAAAAATGGCTACAACATTTAGAATAGGATGAACAAACAAGAAAATTAAAAAAAAAAAAAAAAAAAAAAAAAACGTGTGAGAGATAATCTGAGTCATTATTAATCAGGACCTTAAAAGTCATACAAGTACTTTTTTGAGAGTGTGGTAGACATTGAATATTTGAACCGAGAAGTGACTTGATCTGATTTTAATGGAAAGATACTCTAAACATTCTGTGGATAGATTCTTCTAAAGTGATGTCTTAGGTTTGGTTCCCTAGAAACAAAAATAAGGGAAGCAGGATTGGGTAGAGGGAGAATTTAAACTGTGATACAGTTGCAACAAAGTTGTCTGACAATCCTAGCTGGAGCTTGGGAGCTGGCTCTCCTGAGTTTTCCAAAAGAGAAGCAAGAATGTCTGTGCCTTTTATACTCTCACATCGGTTACTAATTGCAATGTGCCCCCATAGGCAAGGGACATGGCTAAAGACAGTGCTAAGACTGTAACATAACTATAAATTGTCAATAGTCAATGTTCCCAGAAGCTGGGAAAAATGTGTGCCCCAATCAAAAGGGGAGTCCGTGTGGCAGACCTGAGCATGTGCTATGTATAGAAGGATGGGGATAAGGAAAGTAGTAGTAGTAGCCTACGTAGGAGGTGATGGTTACCTGGCCAAAAGCAGCATCAAGGTTAGTGGACACAACTGTGAGTTTTGAGATATATTTTGAACCAAATTTTATCTAATTTGCTGATAGATTTGGAAGAGTGGGTAGAAAAAAGAAAAGAGACAAGGGTGACTCCTAGTTTTTCCTTTATTTCTTTCTGGTTCCTGAACCCTCCTAGTTTTTCCTTTATGTCTTTCTTATTCCTGAACCACTGAATAAATGCTGGGGCGATGTAATAGTATGGAGAAAATGGCAGAAAACAAGAGTTGATGGAGGACATCAAAAGTTTACTGTAGGATATGTTATAGTTGAGATGACTAATACATATCCAGTGTCAAGTATACTGCACATTATGCAAATTTAGAATTTAGGGAAGAAGTTAGAGATATAAATTTGGAAGTCACCACATATAAAAGGCATTTAAAATCATGGGACTGGGTACAATGACCTAAGGCAATGCCTGTCAATCTTTTTTTAACCTGCAATAAAGAGCCTTTACTTCTTAACCCATAGTCGTGTATAAATACTGAAAACAAAATTTTCACAAAAATGGCTTGCACTGATTTTATAGGATTGAATATTTGAAAGGATTCAAAAGATTTTGCAGTTTAAATACTTATTACGGCTTTAATAAAGGTAAAACATGCAGTACAACAGGAGAAAGAATGCACTGGCAATTATTGGTGGCCTGAGAGATTCTAGGCGCAGCTCCCAGGGTCCTTGCTTAGCTGCACAGGTTGCTCTTAATTGTTAGTTTATGAACCATCAAGACATGCACATGGGATCTTTGTTTTAGGGGAGCCCAGGAAACAGTTTCCATCGCAGATATTCCCTATAGTTCACTAGTCACATTCCCAAGATAGATTGTATAAGCAGGCAAGCCAAGCATAAGCTACCAATTGCAAGGCAATTAAAATTAAAAATGGCTACAACAGTACAATAGACACTGATAAGTAATGTAAATAAACTTGCCCTGGGTGCTTTCACGGAATTTCTGTCTTCAATAGCTCATATGTATTACTAATTATTAAGACTTATTCTGATCTTGACCAAGAGCTGATACAAGATGCCAGCCATCCTCAGAGATAAGCATAGAGTTGCCCCAGTCCAGTTGTCAAGTAATGTTTTTTGATGTACTTCCTATGATATTCACTGACATTTTCAATTTGATTCTTATTTTGTTTTACTGGCCCCCCCAAAATAGGGTGACTATCCATTAAATTGATTTTATGACTCTTTGTTTTCAGGCTTCAGTATGAAACACACACACACACACACACACACACACACACACACACACACACACAGAGACCTAGAGAGAGTGTTGAGGGAGAAGGAAAAAAGACATAGAGACAGGGTCCTGGGAAATACCAATACCCAAAGGTTGGAAAGAGGAAGAGGAAATAGGGAACAGCTTAGTTATTCTAACCTCCAATATCAACTATGCGTCCCTTCAATACTTAGGTAGTACTTCCCTGCCACTTTCATATTAAAAGGGTGGTATATTTCTAGTCCTCATTTAATGGAAGGAGCAGCATGTTTATAACCACTCAGTGTTGTTCCGTGTTTCCTGCATTCTGATGCAAAAAGTTTCCTGTATGCAATGATCAGAGCATTTGTCTTTCAGAGCTCTCATGAAATGCTGTTGATTGAAACATACAGTTGAAACTCCTTGAATGGACATACAAGTTACATGATTATAAATTCCCATCCCACTTTTTACCTGTAATTTTTTATGTATATCTTTTCTACTTTATTCTCCTTAGTCCCAGTGTGGGTGAGAATCTTTCCACATTGATGTACTCTGTAACTCACTAGCCTATTTTCTTTTAGACATTATTTTTCCCTGTTAAAATATCCCTTCACTTTGTTATCTGACCAATTTCTATCATTCTTTAAGACCCAGTTCAAATGCCATCTCATCATTTAAGCTTACCCCATTTCTTAATTCTAATTTCTCTATATATACCTAATTATTTATTGATATCTTTCTTTCGAAATGACTTTTATCATGATATAGTGATTTACATGTTTGTCTTGTTCTCTACCTTGCAATTTTATCAATGAGAATTTTGTTTTGTCTTTTTGTTTGTCTTTATATCAATACAATTCTTGAATTATAGTTTTTGGTAAAATGATTTCTGAATGTGTGGGTTAGTTAAATTATCATTTAGAGTTCTGACAAATATCTTATATGGGCAGCATAGTATTATGGTATGAATGAGGTGTGATCAAAACTACAGTGAATGTTTAAATTAAAAAAAAATTATTATAGAAGATACATTGCCATTAATCTTCCTTAAAATACCTCCCCCCACCCCCCCTTGCTTCCTCAAAATACCTCCCCCTACCCCACTTGCTTCAAATCCCCTCATTCTTGCCACTTTCTGAAGCAGCTCTGGAAGTCCTCTTTCGTGAGGACTTTAGTTGGGCTATTGTTGCTGCCTTGATGTCCTGAATCAATTCAAAACATTTACCTTTCATGGTCATTTTGACTTTGGGGAAGAGCCAGAAGTCACATGGTGCCAGATCTGGTGAATAAGGTGGATGAGGACACAGCATAATGCTTTTATTTGACAGAAATTGCCGTACCAGGACCAATGTATGACATGGAGCGTTGTCATGATGAAGGATGAAACTGCCCATTTCATGTTAATGTGTTGTTCGTGACCCATTATTTACGGCACACTTCAAAGAACACCTTCTCAAAACCATATTTCACACACTGTCTGACTGCACCAAACAAGTTGAAACTTGTCACATACTGTTACCAAAGTTCGATGCACCACTTCCCGCAGTGTTTACCGTATTTTCTGGTCACACGTCATAAGCTTAAAAGATTTAAGAAACACATAGAGATTTAAGGTCTTCTTAAGAACATATATTTTGTTTTTATTGTTCAGCAAGTGCTATCAAATTCAATAAATAAATATATCAGCTCTCAGACACAGTATTTATAGAGACATAGGCAATTTAGTAGCCGTTTTTTTTCTAGTGGGTAAAATTATATGAAATCACCATTCTTGTGGTCAAGACGTTGAATATTAGCAATTTCATATGTGTCACACTAAATGTCTTTCAGTATAGGAAAAAAAAATCTGCATATATACTACCTCTTTACCAAGCTTATGAAACATCATGTAAATTCTGTAGCAAACTTTCAGTGTGCACATTTAATTTATATCAAATATCCTTTAGATAGGGGTGACATATATATCCTATTGCCTTTTTGATCAAATTTTGCATAGCAAGGCTTTTGCATTTGAACAATGCTGAAACAGCATAATATCAGTGTAATTGCATTGACATCATAACAATTCCTTGGCAGCAATTGTGCTCTCAATAATGCAAATATAGTGCATAATTAAGGTAGAGGATACCACCGTGATCAGCAGAACGCCTCCTCTGAGCCTATAGACTGTCCCTGTATTATTGCTATGGGAACAATGATTGCATCCTGCGCCTCTGAGGACAGCATATAATGGGCAATATGTGAGTGTCATAAGTGATGGAAACTGACATGTGCAGCAACTGTGCATCTTGGTTTCTTCAGATGTTTATCCATGAAATACATATTGCTTTTGTCATTCTGCCCAGATACAGCATATACAGTGTGAATATACAGTGTAGAAAAATAGATGAGGAAAAAAAGTCAATTAAACGATTTGCTGTGTTTGAAACTGTTTTCAAGTACAAGCTATTCTTAGGCTTGTGAACTGTTTGTCAATTTATAGTGCATAAATGACAAATAGTTTTATTATTTTATTTTATTGATGTTCTGAATGCCTCTTTAATACTTTAATATCACAAAACAAATTCTACTTCATATCATTTATTGATAATCTCCTTACCATGAGACATAATCTAATTTAGCTAACTTTTTTATTTCTATTTTCTCATCTATAAACAGAGAAAGATGTGCTATGTCAATAATATGGGTCTTTTATGTTTAAATGAGATAATAAAGTGGAGTGTTTATTTAGCTCAGTACCGATAACAATACAGATACTCAATTATTATTATTATTATTGCTTATAGTTATTATTATTATTAGTTGTCAATCCTGACCTACTCTCTTATAAACATTTACAATTAAATGATATTAATTAATTTAACATGCATATTAGTATTCTAGGATGAAATGTCAATAAAAGGCTGGGCCTTTGTCTGTTGTTCATTACTAAATTTCCAATAGCTATCAGAGTTCCTGGCTTACAAACAGTTTTTATTTGATAGCTGTTGAATATATTAATAAAAATGTTTACCATGTGTAATTTTAAACAAAATCTCAAATGAGGGATTTCAAGTTCCTAATTATATCTAAATTCATCTCCTTCACCTATGACTCATAAAAATACAAAGAACTCTGTGAAGTGACTGATTATATCTTTGTCAGAGAGAGAATTACAAAAAAAGGTAAGTTTGTTAAATATTCTGGGCATCTGTTTACTAGTTATATTAATTGTCTTCAGTGATTTAAATTGCATAGATCTCCTTCATCATATTTAAAAATAATAGATTGAGGCGAAAAACTAGAATTTCTGAATAATACAGCATAATAGATTATACAGAATCTGCTATTTTGTCAGCACAGAATTTCTGATAATTATTATTTTCCTTACAAGAATTTTATCATTATGATTACTATTTTAATATTGTTAAATTTGTTGGGGTGACATCTGTTAATAAAATTAAATAAGTTTCAAGTGTACAATTCTGTAATACATCATCTTTATATTGCATGTACGTTCACCACCCAAAGTCAAATTTCTTCTCGTCACTGTATACTTAAGCCTCTTTACCTTTTTATATCTCCTGCCCCACTCCGCTTTCCCTCTGGTAACCACCATACTGTTGTCTATGTCTATGAGATTTGTTGTTTGTTCATCTTGTTAATTTGTTGCTTTCAGTTTTATATCTTACATATGAGTGAAATCATATGGTTCTTGACTTTTTCCATTTGACTTATTTCACTTATTGGATATTCTCAAGATCGATCCATGTTGTTGCAAACAGAAGTATTTCATCTTTTCTTATGGCTAAGTAACAGTCCATTGTATATATGTACCACATCTTCTTTATCCAATCATCTATCAAAGGACGCTTTGTTTTTTTCCGCGTCCTGGCCACCATGAATAATGCTGCAGTGAACATAGGGGTATATATATCTTTATGGATACATGTTTTCAGATTTTGGGGACAGATACCCAGAAGACGGATTTTTGGGTTGTGTGGTAATTCTATTCTTAATTTTTTGAGGAACCTCCGCACTGCTTTCCATAGAGGCTGTGCCAATTTACATTCCCTCCAGCAGTGTATGAGCGTTCCTTTTTCTCCACAGCCATTCCAACACTTGTTATTACTTGTGTTATTAATAATAGTCATTCTAACAGGTGTGAGGTGATATCTTATTGTGGTTTTGATTTGCACTTCCCTAATAGCTAGTGAAGTTAAGCATCTTTTCATATATCTATTTTCCGTTTGTATGTCTTCTTGGGAGAAGTGTTTGTTCAGGATCATTATTTTGTGTAATTTATATAAACATTGGCAAATTAAAGGAGATTAGTTAGAGCATACATTTAAATTATGATTGACCAGAGTGATGTATTGACTCTTTTCCAAGTCTGAAATTCTACATTCTTTTCTATTTTGATATATTAATGGTTAAGAAATATTAATAACAACAAGGTTTTCATTGATCTTCTATTTAAATCTTAGTCATTTATTTTTCAGTTGATATTAAAGCAGAATGATATCTTGATGCTTTCATTCACATTTATGAAATTGCTTCTTCATGACAAACAACTGTTTTTGTCTTGCAGAGGACAGTAGCCAACATCAGGTACATTGAGAAACCTAAAATCACTTTTAAATAGTTTGGAGTCTAGTAAATTTAATGGGTTTCAATTTTGGCCAAATGCTTTGTATAGGATTCTGCAGAGCCTTTAACAACAATCATTCTCAAAAGATAAATAGTAGGTTATGCATATGAAATTGTCCATGTTTGACTTTTAGTATATATTTAAATGAAAATTTAGTAAGACACAACTTACTATCATATTATATTAATGTTAAAAAAAGAGAAATCAGGCTCAAATAGATTACGAACTTTCTGTTTTCACATATTTGTGGTGGAGTAGTTATTTAAAGCCAGTTCTATCTGACTCAGTATTTCTTATATTATTTCATAGTTTATCAAATAACATGTTGTTGTTGTTTTGCCATTTTTTCCCTCTGCAACCAAAAAACCTTTCCTTTGCATTAAGGATTACCATTTTTCAAGACACCTTTCAAAAAATAATAATAATAACTATTACCAAAAAACACATTAATTTAAGAACCATGTATCCTTATATAACTATCTTTGGGATTTGTTCATCAAAATCATTTCCAAGAGTGGCTAAATAAGTAAATTCTAAAGAAGGAATAACAGAATAAGAAGATACATGCAGAGAAGGTTTTTTAAAGTCATTTTTTAATTAAAGTATATTGGGGTGACAATTGTTAATAAAGTTACATAGGTTTCAGATGTACAAGTCTGCAATATAGCATCTATATATCATGCTGTGTATTCACCACCCAGAGTCAGTTCTCTTTCCATCACCATATATTTGATTCCTTTTACCCTCATCTACCACCCACTCCCCACCCTACCCTCTGGTAAAAAGTCATTTTTTTTAACTAAAGCAGAGAAAGATTGCTTATAACTAACAGAAACCCCAGCCTTAAAGGGGAATCTTCAGGAAGGAGTGAATTACTTCATATATATGTATGCGCCTAGGTGTGTGTGTGTGTGTGTGTCTGTGTGTGTGTGTGTGTGTGTGTGGATGCCAAAAAAAATGTATACACATTTTTAAGAAAGAAAAAAACTGTATTAAAATTACATTGGTGGTAACCACTTTGAGCACCTCTTGTAATTGCAGAAATCGAATGTGACATGTATTCATCTTTTGGTATCAGTATATATTGAGTTTAATTTTAATACAGTTTTTTCCTTACTTAACATGTGTATACATTTTTGTGGTACCCCCTGTATATATCCTATATTGTCCCCCTGTGGCTTTTATCTTACTAGTTACAACACTGTAGCTGATTCTTCTGTGTCCTTACTGAAAATCACTTAGTATTAAAAACAGATTTCCTACACTGCCATTTCTCCAAAACATAATAATAGTGCATTCATATCCCCAATCATTGAAGTAAATAATTATGAAATTTGATAATTATAAAGTGGATAATAGCTTAACCAGTTGCTCCTGGTTTGAAGGGGGAAAATAGTCACATTTCACAGTGAACAAATCAATGATAGCATGTATTTACTCAGCAATATTCTTTCATCCCTTTACTGGGAAGGCTGAAAAAAAAGTTTTATATCCACAATACAACACAAACTATGCTTCTTTTTGCTTTTATATTATAGGCATCCTAAAATTCCAAATATCAGAACAGATCATACTGAAAAGATGTTCTTTTGCTCCCCAAAAGTTATCAATCATAGAAATCTTTAAGTATGGCAGAAACACAGAGGGCATTTTTCAGTTTGATTTTTTTTTTTCCAAGAAAAGTAGATGCTGGCTTGTTCAGCATCAGACAGCAAGAATTTGAAACACTGCCCTCTTTTTCAAAAATATATTCCCTTATATTAACCCATCTGACCTATATTTCTATGGAAACAGAGCCAAAATATTACACAACTGAATAGGACAGAGTTCAAGTGTTGGTTGGTTGCCCATGGAAAAATTCAAGTTTTAATACATAGAAAAACAGAAAATGTTTACAGACTTTTCTGAAAAGTCAGAGTGCTTTTATAGATATTCAGTTTATAGATAAAATGATAGACTACAAAGTAAGGATATATTTGAATGTATATGATTTGTGTATTTCTAAGTTTTCAATCCTATCTTAAAATGTTGGCTATATGTAGTTGAATTCAAAATAGGTGTATAGTGTATGTATTTTATACTCATGTAAACATATAGTTATATGTATATCTATATTTATATTTATACTTAAAATAACTTATTTATTTTTCCCTTAGGCCAGGCATTAATTGAATTATTGTACATGATATCTGTGTTGCATATCATTTAGATATAAGACATAGATGCTTGTAAAATTTCTAATTTTGTTCTCACATGGCATAACTCCTTGTACTTTTTAAATAATCTTATATCTGCAAAATATATGACAGATACAAAAAGCAACCCTGGCTTAAAAAGCTGGGTGATAGTGTATTCCTGTATCCATAAACAATTTCAACGAATACCAAAAGCATACAAGGTCATTTTGTGAGCATGATAGAGTGAGACAGAAATAAGACCACTCTATAAAAATGATGGAGCAAAAGCAATAACTGAAATACAGTCCAAATCACACTAATGATCTCATATCTGCCCCCCCACAACATCCCTGGCAATATAACTGTTGCTTCTTTACCGTGTAAAGCTTAGCTCCACTTCATTGCTTCTGCTGTTTAGATAAAAATTACTAAGATACTCAGCCAAAGGGTTATCCTATGCCACACCCTATGGAGAGCAACACCATGCTTTCTTGAACCCTCTCCAAAAATCACATAACACACATCGAGATCCTCTAACAAGCTTCTACTGTGCTCTTCCACTGAAACACCTCATAGATTCACGTTGTGAGCCGTCTGACTTGTTGCAAGGAGACAACAAACCTTCCTTTTTTTTACTATACATGTGCTCCTGGTGGTCTTTGGGAAGAATTGACAAAGAAACTCCCTAAAGGATCTATGCAGTTGTTGTATGCCATTAAATATCTGGCAGCACTTGTGCATTTTTCTCAGAAAAAGAATGTAATATAAAGGAAAGATACAGAATATCTATTGTCTGCCAAATATCTTTGGCAATTTACATATTGAATCTTAACCACCTTATGAAATTTTGCAATTTAAGAAACTGGGTCAGTAGTAAATAATAAAATTAGGATGTGAATTAGTGTCTTTCTGCTAAAGAGTTTTACACAATGCAACGCAGATGTATAGCATTGCCATGTTCATACTCCTTGCAGCTTATGAATACTCAGAAAAGTATACACAGCAGAAAGAAACCTCTTCTACCTAACAGCAACCTTTTTGGAATTTCTGGTCTGCCTTACCTCCTTACATTTTAGATCATCCCGCCTAGTCCAAATCTCAGTTTTTATTTGAAACCATTATAAGACCAAGGTGAAATTTCTGCATTTGGGAGATAACTTTGACAGATTTTGTTATGGTTAATGGTGATTTTAAGAAAAGGAATTCTGAACCATCCCTTTGTCTATGTTCCAAAACATTTTATAAAACATGGCAAGTATTTCTTTTAAAATTTAAAATAACTATTAATAATGGGAAATAAGTGTATTTCTTTATTAACTTTTTTACCCTAAGGAACACCAATTCAATTACTTAGTTTGCCTAGTGAGACACACTCTCAATCAACAATAATTAAAAACCAGAGGAAAAATTGCAAGGAGCAAATAAACCAGGAAAGAAATCCAATACCATGTTATGAACTTTAAAAGGAGATAGCCCAGAAAATACCAAGTCTTCAGTTTAGTTGAGGGTCTTACCATACTTCTCCCCAACAATTAATTCTTAGAAGCAATAGGTGTATAATAACAAAATCTTGCAATTTTCTCACTACTAGCCCTATTTAAGGGACACGTGAATTAAAAAGAAGCAGTCTTATGGTTTCCTTAAAATATTAACTAGTCTTGTAAAAGATTCAAACACTACAAAGTAAATACTCTTAATCTCCCTTAACACTCTTACCCAAAAAAGTAAACAGCTAATCGCCATTATCAATGTATCTTTCCCGACATTGTTATATGCATTCTTTGAACGTGGCTTTCAGACTATTTTAGTTTTGAGTCTTTACAGACTATTTTAGTTTTGTGTCATGTAAAAATGTGTGCCTTTTGCATCTATTATACATCTTCTAATTTCCAGTTATAATTTGAAATGCCTAATTATTTCTCAATCCCAATCATTGAGTCATGGTGCTTGAAAGTACTTACAGATCACCAAATTCAATTCCCATGAATTTAGACATAGAAATAATTCCATCTGCCCAATTTAAAAACTTCAAATTGCTTTCTGTTGCCCTTTGAACAAAATTTAAGTGTTTTTCTATGGCCTATGATGCCCTGCGTGAGCTATGCTGGTTATTTCTCCAGCCTCCTCTGCCTTTCTTTATTCTCATTCAGAACACTCTCAATCCAACTAATGTGGCATCCTTCACTTATCCAACTTCCCAAACGTTTTTCTGACACAGAATACAAGGGATGACCAAACAATACAGTGAATGTTTAAATAAAATACAATTTATTGCAGTAAATGACACATTGCCATTAATCCCCCTCAAAATACTGTCCCTTGCTTCGAACACATTTATCCCATCATTCTTGACAGTTTCTGAAGCAGTTCTGGAAGTCCTCTTTCGTGAGTATCTTTAGCTGCTCTGTCATGGCTGCCTCGATCTCCTGAATCAATTAAAAATATTTACCTTTCATAGTCGTTTTGACTTTGAGGAAGAGCCAGAAATTGCACAGTGCCAGAGCTGGTGAATAACGTGGATGAGGACACACCATGATGTTTTTATTTGACAGAAATTGCCGTCCAGAAGTGATGTGTGACATGGAGCGTTGTCATGATGGAGGACGATTTATGGCACACTTTAAAACATACCTTCTCTCTACCATAGCTCACACCCGACTGACCACACCGAACAAGTTGAAACTTGTCACACACTGTTACTAAGGTTTGAGATGCCATTTCCCATATTGAAGATCCCTGCCTTTCAGCTCGATGGCTCTCGGCAGCAGCATTCACTGTATCTTTTTAATCACACCTCGTCTATGCCATTCCTTCTGCCTAAAGATGTTTTCCTCTTTTATCAGCTAATGTGTATTCATTTTTACATGTCTCTGCCACATAGCCATTCTTTACAGACCTCCTCCCTAACTGTACACCCCATCTCTCTTCTTTTATCATAGAATTCTATGTTTTTCCTTTTGTACCATGCAGCACATGGAAATTACAATTGGATAATACTTGCCTCCTTCAGTATGTTAAAAGCTCCAAGAAGCCAGGGCTACTGATTCAGCTAAATAGGGCTCTATCCCCACTGCAGTGCAAAGATCCCGACACATTATATAAACCTAGTAAATACTTTAAATGAAGTGTATGTGTAAACTCTACTCTAAGTATACATGTGAAGCAAACATTTCTGTATAGTGAGGAATTACATAAATGGAGACATAGCATAGAGATTTAACCAGAAATGCCATTATAATAAAGACTTAGAGTAAAAAGGAGGGGTGGTACTTTAAGATGCATAAATAGTATTTTCTTTTTAAGACTGCCATATAATAACAAATTCTTATATAGGCTTTATAGTATGGTGACTATATCTGCTCTCACAGTGTGACCAGATGAACAATAACTATACTTATTGTCATTGTTAAATTTACTAATACAACTTTAATGTTTTATGTTATCAATTTAAGCTAGGAATTGGACTCAAGTAACCTTCATTTTATAATTGTATGGAGCTGAATAGTCTGAATAACCTGAATAATAATTTGATTGTATATGAACTTTATGACTCCATATACAAGGAGAAATACTTTCTTAAAAATAGCTTCCATAAATTACTCTCCTTTACTAAAAAGTATTTTTGTGTGAAATGCAAAGTTGTGTAATGATAACTATCTTTCTAAATATTAATTTTATGATAATAGTTACATAGGTTTGTGAATGTAAACTGTATGTATGTGTTTAAGTATGTGTATAGGTGTAATCCAGTGGCCCTATGGTCTTCATCATAAATACTGAATTTATTTTACCACTGTGTTATCAAAATAATTTTAGATACCCTATAAGCTTACTTTTTTGAAGCCACAATTTTTGGAAGTCTTCTCATGCTCCCCCTAAATACTTTTTACATCTTTCTAAAAATAAAATCAATAATTTTTAAAGAAATCAAAGAAATTTTCTAGTAGTTACCTTAAACTGATAAATTATATACTATTTTAAAACTGAAATGTGTGAAAACTGAACCATATCTGTGACTTTTCCAACATTTACATACAAACACATATGTAAGCAAAGGCCAAAAATATGTACTCTTCTGTACACCATGTGCCTTTCATTAGACCATTTTGATTCTAATTGGTTGTGTATGGATCTTGTTATCTAATTAAAATCTAATTTTTAAAAAATTAAAAACCATTGCATAGGGTATCTCCAGTCTTAATTATGGACATTAATATACTGTTCTTTGAAATTAAATCTGACAGCCTCTTCAAATTCAAAATTGGCTTTCTAGAGACCTCCAAGGTCATGATCCTTCAAAGCACGGTTTGTCAAATTGCCCTGACACACCTCCTGCATGAAAAACTATTCTTAGATTATTAATGTGAATGGAAAAGTCACATAGCCTTGCATACTGATCTTATAGATTGAGGAAAAAAATTGACAAAGTGAACAGGCAAAAATACCTTGAGTTAAACCTCAAAAATACGACGAATGCAAAAAAGAGTATGATTTGATATGTGAATGTTGATGTCTGAAAAAAGAAGAATCAGAGTTTCTAAAAGACAGTGCAAATATGCTGCAATATAATACATGATAAGCATATCCTTAATATGAAAAATGTAGAAGAGCTGTATACAGATTCTTGCCTTCACAACTGAAAACAGCAATAACATTGATTAACAGCAAACTAAATCATATAAACTGCAGTTCAGTTTATAAACAAAAGATAATTCTACTCCCCTCTGTTACATTATATCTCAAACCAACAAAATACATTCACTTAGTATATATTGTATATTACACATTAATACTTATTTTGAATACTGTGGAGAATAGGAAGCAGAAACCCATAGATTATGTAGATATAGTATAGACATATGATTTAGATATATCATATATATATATATATATGTTCATATATATATATATAAAACATATAGTTAAGGGGTATGATTTTCATAAAAGATATTTTATAAATTGTCCTTTGATAAATTTTAATGAAATTAAAATCTATATAAAGGTACTTATCACTCACACTATCTCATGTATGTGTGCATGTATGTATGTATGTATGTATATGTGAAATACTACTAATAAAATTAATTTGCAAGAACAGAAAAATGATGTCATATGTAGATCACAATTATATATCAGAAATTATAAGGATAAGAGGTAATTCCAAAAATTCTAGAAAAGAAATAAAAATCATTTGGCATCTGATTTCTCATCAGTAAAACTGTACACCAGAGGACATTGGAAAATGGTTTTCAAGTTGTGAAGGGGAGTAATTTTGATTCACCAATTTTATACCTTTAAAAGTTATCTTGCAAGGAGCTGTGTAAAATGAAATTCATTTTCTGATATGTGAGAAATCAAACAAGAAATCAAACATGCCTCATTTCCTAGGAAATCACCTTTAGGAAAAGACGGTGAACATCAAAAAGTTAGACACTGTGAATATAAGCTAGTTTATAAGGTAAATGTTGTAATTCAGAATTACCCTGAGGTAAATTAATTAATCATAATTTATCTAATATCAAGCCCAAAAATCAATCAGCCAAACTTGAACAGGATGACTGTAGGCTCCATAGGAATATCTTTAAAAGATTATGCCATATTTTAAGAAATTATATTTAAAAAAGAGGTAGGAGATAGATGACTTAATGGGTAAATCGAATAGTAGATAAATATTTTAAGAATATATACATCAGATGGGGAGTAAAGCTTAATAAAGCTTGCCTGCCTCTTTTTTCCTGCATCTATGCTTCTGCCTATAACATTACACCCCAGTTTTGGTTTTGGTTTTGTCATGAGTAATTAATTCCTTTCTGAGCCATCTCTTTTCCAAATTATCACAATTTGGCCATACAAGAAACATTAAAAAATGTGATTCTTTGTCATTGCCATGTAACATTAATAGATATTTTGTGTATGAATGAATCAAGTGGTACTCAATCAATATTTCTTTGAACGATTGAATCCAACCAGGAGAACCTAGAATAATATTGTCTTATTGGAAATTCCAATCTGAATGATTAGTCAACAGTAACCTAAGGGAAAAATGAGCAAGAATTGTTTTCCTAACTGACTTGATACAGAGAGTAGAGTGTGGAGAGAAAGGGAAAAAGATAAGGTAACTATGTTTTGCACTAAGAATTGATAGAATTCGGTATCAGTGATGGAAGTAGAGAAGTCTAGAGAGGAAAGATCTGATTTGGATGTTTTGAGATAAAAGACTTTGAGTTCATTGTAAGATATATTTTAATAGAGAAATCAACAATGTGTCCAGATAGAGATATTGTCATTCTTTATTAACATAATTGTTTTTGATAGCCTCTACAAACACTGAGATTCTTGTAGCTTTCCCCCCCTCTGATGAGTTTCCAAAACACCATGGGATTGCAGTATTGCTGACTAGGCACTTAACACAGTGTATTAATTTTGATCTAGTAAATTCTAAATTTCTTGAAAGCAAGAAACTATTTCATTATTTTATTTATATTAGCCTCATATATTTCCTGACACACAGGATGCGCGTTAAGCTGAAGAAAGAGACAGGTATCCCAAACTCCTCAATTGTAGGCACAGCTGATATTAACAGAATGTAAGGAAGTATTCATAATGCAGAACATTTAGTAATAAATTAGACTATGTAAAGTAAATGCATTTCAAATAAAACAGACATCAAAATATTCTACTGAATAATTATCCTAAAAATTTGATGTGGACATTTTCTTATAAAATAAAACCAGAGAATATTTTTTTAAATTAATTTCTTAATTTTGACTTCAATAAAATATTATTAAATCTATATGTACATTTAAAAAAGAATAGAACAAATAATCGTAAGTTGATATATCCTTGAGTAGTTTTTTGAAAAAAATATGATTGCAAAACCAAACTTGTTTCATTTTTTTTTAATTTTATTAAGTTTATTGGGGTGACATTGGTTAGTAAAATTATACAGCTTTCAAGTGTACAATTCTATAGTACATCTTCTATATATTGCATTGTGTGTTCACCACCCAGAGTCAGTTCTCCTTCCATCACAACACACTTGACCCCTTTTACCCTTTCTACCGTCCTTCCTCCCTCCTTACCCTCTGGTAACCTCTAAATTGTTATCTGTTTCTATGATTTTTTGTTTGTCGTCAGTCTTGTTCATTTTTTGCTTTCAGTTTTATATCCTACATATGAGTAAAGTCATATTGTCCTTGATTTTTTTTTGGTCTGATTGGTTTCACTTAGCACGATAATATCAAGATTCATCCATGTTATCACAAATGGCAGTATTTCATCTTTTCTTATGGCCAAGTAATATTCCATTGTATATATGTCCACATCTTCTTTATTCAGTCCTCTATCAAAGGACACTGGTTGCCCCCATGTCTTATGTTGGATTTTCTCCTACAATGAATATGAAGGCCGTTCTGCAACAGTATTCAAGTGTTTCTTATTTTTCCAAGGAACTCCTTTAATGCTTGATATAAAATAAATCCTTTTGGAGTTATTATGACTTTTTGTTTTGCTCATGATTTCAATACTAGAATATTTCTAGTACTAATTCTGTCATAATCTCATCCATCTGACTTTCTGTGATATTGGAAAAGTTCTCTCAAATCACTTTCATAAACTTCATTATGTCAAGCATTATTACAATATTTTTAACTTATTTTATGTATTTTCATCATATTATAAGATATTATGCATTCCAGATTTTCAGAAATACAGAGGCCTATGAAAAATTAACAAGTGAAAGATGTAGATTGATTCTGGTTTTAAGGGATAGAGTCTTGGAGTGGGACTAATTTTACAAGTAGTTATTTAGTGAATACTATGCTATTAATATGATTGTTTCTTCCAGGAGGAGTTTAACAAATATGCAGACCTAAATGAAAAAAATTTCTTAATATATGTCATTGTATCCACTCTCCCTTTCTAACTGTTGTAATACTCAGAAAGTATAGACCATAATCTATTTTGTGTCATAATGCAAGTAACAATGATATACAATTAATATGTGCAAATGTAGAATATAAGTGTCTACCCTCAACAATCCCATACTTGAAGATCACACCTACCTCTGTGTATCCTCTCCCATAGTCTCCAAAATCTAGCAGGATTGCTTCTAGCACTTAAGAAAGGCAATTCCCCACATTGTTTTATAAGATCTCCAAAGAAACTCATGAAAAAATTTTTCATGAACTTCTATTCAGGTCCTTAAAAGTAATTTGTTCTTAATTGCTGATATAATGTTCATACAATAAATATTTGTTTTATATTATCTCTACTAATAGAAATAAACAGAGTAAAATGCAGACAGAAATGACAAAAAGTATTTGTTAAGTACATTTATTGATAACACAGGGGATAACTTTATTCAAAATTTTATGTAATATGATTCATTGTATTTTTCAGTTTAATTTTTCAAATGGTTACAAAAATCTAGGTTAGTTTGCAGTTCTGCTATGCTCACTATACCACTATGTAATGCTTATATGCTTTTTATTACAATACAATTTGAACTGTTGTAGTAAATGCAAAGATGCAGAATAATATTTATTATAAACCATGCTTAAAATAGCACCTCATTCATCAAGGGGTTTGAAATGAAAGCTTAATATACTAGACTGTTACCGAAAGAGGGTAGAAAATGTAGAAAATTAAATCAAAGTCCTAAAGTGAATACTTTATGAAAGAGAACAGAAGCTTACAAAGTAAATCATCAACTCAAATATACCTGATTGCTGGTGGCTGTGTTTCATTGTTCAGCTGTAATCATTATGATAATACAAGTCAGATATCGTAATAGCAATAACTATGGAAAGTCTTTGCACATTTATTGCTCATCTCTCTTGCATGTCATTTGATTCAGGGTGCTTCAGATTTGAAACAAATTGAATGGAATGCAGTTATTGTGTTTGAAATTGTTAGCTGAGGAATTGAAAACACTGTTCTTTTCTACTTGATGTTACTGATCATATTTTATGCCTTGTAATAAGGTAAACACACTTAGTAAAGGAAATTCCACTAACAATATTTTATTCTAAAATATAGTTGTTTTCTGATTGCAAAATATACTTTTGTAGGAAAATATATGCACACATTCACTTTACAATTTCATGGATAAAAGACGACAGAGTTCCTAATCTCCCTAAATAATAAAGAGCATGCAGGTATGAGACAAATGCCATTGGAATCAAAACTAAACTTTTGTTTATGTTTTGTTTTGTTTTTACCAAAATTACGAAGAATGTATCATACATTTCAACTTTCAGATCTGCTTCTTGAGATTTGTAATATGACTTTTCCATTTCCAAGGTCTTTTTAATGGAAACTATACTGTTAATTGTAGCAAGTTGGAAATGCTATACCTTTCTTAAAAGTTCCTAAAGATAAGTGTCAAAACCAGTCTGGGGATACCAAAGTTTGAAAGAATTTTGTTTTATATGTCTTAGAGACCTATCATGAGAATCTCTAATAAATATTAAGAAACAAGATTAGCCAAGGGCAATATTTATTTAATCCTGATTCCTAATATTTGTTTCATCTACTTTATTATTTATCATTCCTGTACTATGCAGTGTAACTGGGGAAATTAAATGGGAAGAATTGAAGAACTTAGGGGATCGAATAGGAACTGGAGAATGCAGGACAGTAAAGGATGAAAAAACAAAGCCTACTGAAATATGCAGCTTATCAGCCCAAATGCCTCTAACATAAATATTGGATACATATTTTCAAGGTAAGAGCTATGATGGTTCCTTAGTCAAAATAGGAAAATAAGCTACATTTTTTCTTTCTGCTTCAAACATCTTCTCCTATGTCCCCAGTTTACCCCCATCTACTACCTACACACACACACACACACACACACACACACACACACACACACACACAAATTCAGAATCCTCTACAGGCTGATCTTGGAACAATTTTATAGTGAGACCCAATATTCATCCTATGTTCAGTTATTCATTGTTTTAAAAACACAATTTCAATGGGAAGGTCAAATTTATTTAGCTGTTATACTCATTCTCAAGTATAAAATGTAGTTGGGATGACTGGAGTAGAAAAATTTAGTAGGATTAGGAAATAAATGTGAAAGAAATAAAATCATGTAGAAGATGATAAAAAGAAGAATAAGATGATCTTTCAAGTGAGTAAAGTGTAAAATACAATGAGTCAAAAGCCAGAATTAGTAGGTTAGAAGATCCAATTCAAGGCATTCACTTTGCATGTAATTTTGCACATGGCAGGAATAGATTAAAACAACAACAACAACAACATAGTTATTGCCTTTAATGAGTTACAGTATGTAGCAAAGATATTTATCCATGGTACTTAATACATGGTCAGGTGTTAGGCACTGTCACAAACTGAGTTCCTCAGAAAGCAATGCAGAGACCTATACACATGAGGGAAGTTTACTGGGAAATGTCCCTGAGTAATCACACCTGCAGGCAGCCAAGGAAGTAAAGGGAAAAGTAGATATATGAGGTCTGGCAATTAAGTTTGCGAACTCATCTTAAGAAATGCTGCATACCTCATTGCTGAATATCACTACAGTCACCTTCGAAGGACTCCTCTTGGGAAGCTTTGCACTGATGCCAGTGCCTAGTCCACCTTTCAAAGCAATTTTGGAAGGCTTTTTCTGGAATAGCCATCAGAGCTGTCATCATATTATGCTTGATGTCCTGAATGTCATCAAAATCTTCCTTTCAATATTTCCTTTATCTTCAGGTAAAGAAAGAAGTCACAGGGGGGAGGGGGCCCGGGGGAAGGGTCAGATAAGATGAGTAGGGAGGGTGTTCCAATACAATTATTTGTTTACTGGCTAAAAACTCCCTCATAGACAGCGTTGTGTGAGCTGGTGCATTGTTGTGATGCAAGAGCCATAAATTGTTGGTGATAAGTTCAGGTCATCTTACTTTTTCACGCAGCCTTTACAGCACTTCCAAATAGTAAACTTGGTTAACTGTTTGTCCAGTTGGTATCAATTTATAATGAATAATCACTCTGATATTAAAAAAAAAAAAAAGGTTAGCAACATCATTGCAACAAGTTCACGAACTTAATTGTCAGACCTCATATTAAAGTTCTCCAAAGTCGGAGAGACAGGAGAGTCATTAATTTAGTTCCAATTCGGTCAAGGATTTTCAGTAAAAAAAAACATAAGATGTTTTATATTTTTAAAGGGTGGTTTAAAAAACAGTGTATACAGTAGACAATGACTGTGGAACTAAGATGAAAGAAGATAGAAGAGTTGTGAAACTACTACCGTAGAGTAAAAGATGATGGTGATTTTAAGTGATTTTACTGCTTTGGTCACAAATGATAGTACGATACATTTCAGATGTATTTGAAGGTAGAGCCACCATCAGTTATTGGTGAATCGATGGAGTGATAAGAAAGAGAGGTTAGGAAAAATTAGTTCTAAGACCTGAGCAACCAGATGGATGAAATTGATATTTACCAAATATGACAAGATTGGGTCAAAAATGTGTTATGAGGAATAATAGAATTTTTGTGTAGGAGCAGTAGAAATGAAGAGTTATGTTTAGCACAATTTAAGTTTGAAGTAATTATTAAACATCCACGTAGAGACATTAAGTCAATAATTGTATAGACTCTGGATGTTAGAGAAGATGTCAGGCTTGGAGTCATACATTTGCGAAGAGGTCAGAATACAATGGTATTTGAGGCCATTTATTACATGAAGTCTCCATGGGAATGAATGTGAATAGAGATGAGAAGCTATCCAAAAGCTGAGTGTAGTACAGTGATCTGAAAGCTGAAGAATGATTCTAATCTAAAGGTACTCAATGTAGAAGCAGAATTGAAAGAACGATGTTTTGAAAGCCAACTATGAATGTGTTTCAGTAAACCTGAGTTGTCTTCTCTGCATATACTGCTAAACTGAGTAAGGTGAGGGAAAAGAAATGACCTTTGGATTTAGCAATATGAAGATCATTGATGTTTCTGAAAAGCTGAGATTCAGTAGATTGTTTGGTATCACAAAAAGAAAACAAATGTGTGCATAAAAAAAGGACAATGGGATATGGAGATAATAAGTATTAGCAACTTTCTGGCCAAAGAGAAATAAGATTGTAACTGGGGGTGATAAAAGACCAAAACCCCTGATTATGTAGTAGAACTTGCAAAATGAGATATATTTGTAAACAGTCAAGTATTACACTGTTATTCGAGTGTGATATATATAATAATAGAGGACGATGGGAATAGCTCTATGGAAGCACTTACTTGGAAAACTTAGTAATGAAACAACGAATTGAGTAGTTTACTATTCAAATAATGTTGACAAATTTGCACAGAGGACCTGGCGCCTGACTTGATATTTTGAAGAATGAAACTGAATTTTCAAACGTTTTTCCCATTTTTGTTTTAAACCAAATTCGCATTTTGAATGTATTGGAGAATGGCTTCAGTTCTCTTTAGAAGCTGAATGAAGATCTTTCCATTAAATCCACATGCTTGCAGGAATGCTGACAGCAGTATTACTGGTCTTGTAATTCTCCTAAAGTAGTCCCTGAGAAAACACATTGGGATAGTTTCATCATTTTGGCAAAAGAATTAATTTAATCCTTAGCTTTAATTTGTGGTTCAATGCAAAATACATTTTAAAGGGCAATTTATCTTAACTCTCAAAGCCAGATCACTGGAAACAGATCTTTAGACAAAGCAAACGCCAAAGCAAATAGAAATTAACACATGGAAAGCAAACTCCTTTATTCACTTACATGTAAAATGGATTCATCCTTCCTTGTCCAAATGGCTGATTAATCAAATAATAAGAAGACATTCATATATGCCCGAATTTCTAAATTTCCTTATATATGACCCAAAGATTTTTATCTTCTGAAAAGTATTTTAACTTTACAATTCTCATAAGGACTCTTTTTTGTTTCATATTTTGATTACATAATGCTAATTATTAATTGTTAATATAATTTATTTATATTTCAAATCTTCATGTTGTTTAGAGAAAGCTAATTAAAATCAATATTTGTAGTCACAGAGGAATAGAAGTTTCTATGCTATTTATGTTATGGTTGTTTTTCATTGGTGTTTCTTACACTTGGTTCTTTAATACTAGGCCATTTAAATTATTTTTTTTACAGATAGTATGCAACTAGAGTCCACTTGTCAATAAATTGCACAAAGAGTGATAAGACATATCATAAAAAGATCATATGAAAGACATGTATGCTTTAAAAACAATAATAAAATACAAGTGATACAAAATAATCTGCCCTCCACGCCCCGATACACAGTATATTGTGATGTCCCAAACCTTCCATGTACCTCAGCCACTGGCACCCTTCCCTCCTTTCTCAAGCACAACCACAATATCTAATTGATATTAGTTACATTGTTTTCTATACAGCTTTTAAATGGCATACGTCTGTTCTATCAATAAGGTTTCAAACAGGGAAAGAAAACCATTCTGAGTCTTATGGAATATGCATTTTATTGTAGGAATTAGGCTTTACACAATTGTGGGAGGAGGTGAAGAAAGAAAAGTCCAAAAAGAATCAGAAAATATCACTAATCATACCTAATATTATTAACTCGTCAAAGTGTGCAGGAAGTGAGGCATGTCCAGTTACTAGAGTGGCAGCACTAAGATACCTCGTGTAAAAGGCAAGGCAAAAAAGTTTGTGGCTCTGGGGACTGCTGCCTCTGTGAGTTTGCATCCAGGTATATGGGGTGGACTTTGTCTTACTGTTGTTCATTGGGACTGGAGGTTATAAAGTCCTGCCAGCACCTCTGTTTTTGTCCCTCACTGCTTTAACCATTAATGTCTGTCGGAATGAATGGTTCCTGCTACATTTTAAATCTCACGAGAAGTTCCATTATAGCTCACCTTTACCAGGAACCACACGAGGGAGAAATATCTGGGAAATGTGATTCCAACTTCAAACTTAAAACATGGGGAGTTGTCTTTTTTGTTTTAATATTGATTGGGAATTTAGATTGTTGGCAAAGTACAGACGGTCACAACTTAGGATGCTTTGACTTATGATTTTTCAACTTCAAGATGGTGCAAAAGAGATATGCATTCTATAGGAACCATACTTCATATTTTGAACTTTGAGCTTTTTCCTGGGCTAGCGATATTCCATGTAATACTCTCTCGTGATGCTGGGCAGAGGCAGCAAAAAACAGTCCCAGTAACCCATTCAATTGTGACGGTAAACAACTGGTACTCCACAGTGTGTTCATTGTGTTAGATTATTTCTGAGCACATTTAAGGTAGGCGAGGCTAATCTGTGATGTTTGGTAGGTTAGATGTATTAATTTCATTTTCAACTTATGTTATTTTCAACCTAAGATGAGTTTATCAGGATATAGGTCTCCAGTAAGTCAAGGAGCATCTGTAAATACATTGGAAAATGATTTTATGACATAGTATCAGTTTATGACCCAGTGTCAGTCAACTTTCATAATAGTTGCATATGAGCTTTTAAAAATAAAATATAAAACAGAATCTGCCTTTGTTATGTTACCAGTTCTATCTGTCATTTAGATCAATTTTTAATACTATTATTCACTTTTTTTTTTTTTTACCTTCACTGATTTTTTTGTTTTGTTTTTTGGTTGGTTTGCTCTACCTATTAATAAGAATAGACCCATGTGTTAATAAAACTTACCTGTTAAAGATCTGCCATTATGATTCTGGCATTGCCTATTTTTCGTTGTAGTTCAGGTTAATTTCTGGCTCATCTTTACTTTGAGAATATAGCAATATCTGGCCCCAGTTCATTTTGATGATGTTTTCCAATTCAATCTCTCCACTTTTGTGGATTTGGGCTTATATATCTATTTCTCTTGACCAGGTGATAAATCAAACATAATTTCTAATTTGCACAGATTAATAACTGTCTATCTACAAGGAAATAGCAGTTTTGGTGATATTCTTATCCATTCTGATTCAAATTTTCTCTTCAACTTGAGCTTGTTAATTCTTCATCAGATTTTCAATGATTTTGATATGTTTGGTTCATAATATTGGTATAGTCACCTTAATATATCTAAACCTTAATCATGAAGTTTTTTATCTATTATTAGTAATTTGAATAATCATCAATTATCTTTTCATGTTCATAACTCATGTTTCCATAGAAACTTCAGAAATCATCTTATAAAAAATGTGTTTTTTTTCATGTTCAATCTCATTAAAATCAGAGCTTTAAAAAGAAGGGTAAACTATTATCAGTTGTGAATGAGATGGTCATCCATCACTTAACAATACCCTTAAAATGGTTACTCTTAAGAAGTCAGTAAGATAGCCAATTACAATAATTAAAAATCAATAGCTTTTATATATCCCAACAAACACAACCAACAACTCTACTGGAAAACTACTATTCAGCAATATAACCACACTATACAGATTCTAGGGATATTATTAGTTGACTTATGTAGGACCTAAGTAAAAATGTCTGCATAATTGAAGGACATACATAGTATATATCAATTTTAAGACATAGAGAAGTATGCCATGCTCCTGAGTATATTCAATAACTGATGTGAAATGCTTAATTATTTTCAACTAATTTATAATTCTATTGGAATTATATTCAAATCACAGAAGTGTTTTCCTTCTAATCAGACAGGTGGGAGAGGACAGGTGATGCCAACTTTAAAGTTAAAAAATAGTTTAGAATTTCATCAGGAACTGGAAGACTAAACATTAAAAGTGAACAGAAAATATATAAAAATAAGAATAACGTAAGAGCACTTCTTATACAAGATATCTGTCAATACTAATTAAACAAAATACATGATGATGAAAGCTGTTGTGTCAGTTGATCAATTACTGATAAACTTAACAGGTCAAAATGTATCTGTCTCTGGAATAATATGATTACAAGTGACACTGCCACATAATGACATACAGTAAGATTATTAAATCAGTGATGCTAGGACACTTAGTTTATATGTACTTCAAACTTAATTCTAAGTTGAAAATTCTAGAAATAGATGTGATGATCTATGTATCTCCTTGTGCACATAAAACTGTTTAGGTATTAAAAATAAAGAATAAACAGATATCTCTATAGCAGACTTTGTTTCTTCTCCAAACTTGATAGTACATCAGCACCAACTAAGGTCATTTTATTGTTATTTGTTTCTTTATTTGTTTTGATTCATGAGCTCTGAGACTTTTGCATCAGATTCCTCCATGGTAGTTATTTTTTTAAAATCTGAATTTTAATTTTTAAATTAATCTTACTTCCCACCATAGCTTTGGGCCAAATGAAATGAACTGGATTATTGCTCTCCGATATAAATATAATGTGAAACAAATATGTAACTTTAAATTTTTCAGCAGTCAAGTAAAAAAAGATTAATTTTAATATGCAGTTAATCCTTGAACAACACTAGGGTTAATATTAGGCACCAATCCTAACCCCCTGCAGTGGAAAATTCATGTATAACTTTTGACTCCCCCCAAAATTCAGTCATCCCTCCATATCATCAGGGGATTGGTTCCAGATCCCCCAATCCATAGATGCTCAAGCCCCTTATATAAAATGGCTTAGGACAATGCATCATGCAGTGGGCCCTTCTAACCCGCACATTCCTAACTGTGGATTAGAAATACCGTTGTAGAATGTGCGATAGGAAACCAGAGGACACTGAGGGCTGACTGTATATTTATTGAAAAAATTTATGTATATGTGGACCTGCAAGGTTCAAACCAATGTTGTTCAATGGTAAATTGTAATATTTTAGCCAAACATACTCTAAATATTATTTTACATGTAATCTACGTGAATGTCATTTATAAGATATTTTAAATTATTTTCTTTATACTATCTTCATAATCTACTATGTAGTTCACAGTTAAAGTACACTTCAGTTCAGACTAACCCGTTTCAAGTGCTTCATAGCCACATGTGGCTGGTGACTACTATGTTCAACACACAGGACTATACCTTGCTATTTAAAATGTGATCTGAGGGGTCACCGGTTAGCTCAGTTGGTTAGAGCACGACGCTTGTAACACCAGGGTTGAAGTTTCGATCCCCACATGGGCCAGTGTGAGCTGTGCTTTCCACAACTAGATTGAAGCAAGTATTTGACTTGGAGCTGATGGGTCCTGGAAAACACACTTAAAATAAATAAAAGTTTAAAAAATAAATTAATTAAAACAAAATAAAATGTAATCTGAAACAGCAGCAAGAGCACCTCTTTGAGCTGTTTGGCTCATTTTCTAATCAGCTCACTTGTTTTCTAATTGGTGAGGGTTTTTTTTTTGTTGTTGTTTTTGGCCAAAAGTGTATACACACTTTATTTCTTTTTTTTTTTAAATTAAAGTTTATTGGGGTGGCAATTGTTAGTAAAGTTAATTGGTTTCAGGTGTACAGTTCTGTAATACATCATCTATATATCACATTGTGTGCTCACCACCCAGGGTCAGTTCTCTTTCCATCACCATATATTGGATCCCTTTTACCCTCATCTAATTGGTGAGTTTTAAGAGTTCTTTGTATACATCGGATAACAATCCTTTATCAGTCCTTTGGCAAATTATTTTTCTCGCAGTTTGTGGCTTGTCTCCTCATTATTGTCTATCAAAGAGCAGACATTTTTAATTTTAATGAAGTACAGTTTATCAATCATTTATTTTATGGATTGTCTTACCTGTTATACATGAAATGGCATCATCAAACCAAAGATCATGTAGGTTTTCTCCTGTGATCTGCTAGAAGTTCTATGATTTTGCATTTTACATTTAGGTCTGTGATCCAATGTGAGTTCATATTGGTAAGGGCGGAAGATTTTTGCCTAAATTTATTTTTCTGCATATATGTCTAATTGGTCCAGTACTATTTATTGAAGAGATTATCTTTGTTTCATTGTATCAACTTTTCTCCTTCATCAAAGATGAGTTGACTATATTTATGGATGTTATGTAAGGCCTATTTATTTGGCCAGTCCTAAACTATCTTAATTACTATAGCTTTATAGAAACTCTTGAAGTCAGGTAACTCAGTCCTCCAACTTTTTTCTTCCTCTGTAAAATTGTATTGACTATTCTGGGTCTTTTGCCTCTCCATACAAACTTAAGAATCAGTTTGTTGATATCTATAAAACAATTTACTGGTATTTTGATTAGGGTGGTACTAAATCTACGGATCAAGTTGGGAAGAACTGGCATCTTTACAATTTTGAGTCTTTCTATCAATTAATATGGAATATGTCTCCATTTATTCAGTTGTTTGATTTTCTTCATCAGAGTTTCACAGTTTTCCTCACATAGATCGTATATATATTTGTTAGATTTATACCTAGTATTTTACTTTGGGGGATGTTAATGTAAATGGTATTGTGTTTTTAATTTTGAATTCCAGTGTTGATTGTTGGTATATAACAAAGCAACAGACTTTTGTATATTGACCTTGTGTCCTTGAAACCATGCCATAATTACGTACTAGTTCTAGGATTTTTTTGTTGTTTTTAATTCTTTTTTTATTTCCTCAGAGAAATCATATCATCTTCACATTAAAAAAAAGTTTATTCCTTTGTTCCTAATCAGTATATATTTTATATTATTATCTTGCTTTATTGCATTAATAAGGACTTCCAGTCTGATGTTGAAAAGGAATGGTGAGAGAGAACATCTTTGCTTTGTACCTTATCTGATTGGGAAAGCTTTGAATATCTTACCATTAAGTATGATGTTAGCTATAGAGTTTTTTGTAAATAGTCTTTGACAGGTTGAGGACATTCTCTATTCCTACTTTTCTAAGGGTTCTTATCATGAACAGGTGTTGAATTTTGTCAAATCCTTTTCCTGCATCTCTTGATATGATCCTGTGATGATTTTCTCTTTAAGTCTATTGATGTGATAGATTACATTTATTGATTTTTGAATGTTGAAACAGTCGTATGCCTGGGGAAAATCCCACTTGGTTATAGTATATAATTTTTTATTCTTTTTGGGGGGATTTGATTTACTAATATTTTGTTGAAGATTTTCACAACTATGTCATGAGCCATATCAGTGTGTAGTTTTTCTTGTGATGTTTTGGTCTAGTTTTGATGTTAGAGTTACACTGGCCTCGTAGAATAAATTCTGAAGTATGCCCTCTGTTTCTATCCTCTCAAGGAGATTGTAGGAAATTGGTATGACTGGATCTTCTAGGGGTTTTTAATTCTGCTGAATTATCCACACCAAGCATCCAGCCATTTGTCAATTACAGTTCAGGTTTTCCTGCATAACACTGGTTCCTGTGCTGGTTTCACCTTCTGAGTCTCTGTACCAGTAAGCTGCAACTTGCTGTGGTTGATTGTCTGTCTATCCAGTCTTGGGGGTACCAGCATACCCTATGTTCTTTCCTCTTATGAATCCAAGAAGTGTTAATACTTAGTCTGTTCAGTCTTTTACTTGTTTTTAGGATGGAGTGGCAACTCCTGGCCTCCTTACACTTAGACTAGGAAATCATTAGTCCAATATGTTATAATTTAGTCTTAAGCACCAAAGATGTTCAAATGTGCAGCAAAATATTTTACAAGATCAATGCCAAAGAAAGGGAGAAATAATAACCACAGACAATGGAAACAAAATGAATAAAATGATATTTCTCTTATACACACAGATTATCATAGAATCATGAATATTTGTTGAAAACATAGGCAAAAATTATTAAATAGAATATGGCAAAATCAATAATTTTAAGCCAATTTGATGTATTTGTAAATTTGCTTTTTTTTGTATTTCTAAGAAAGCATTTCATTTAGTCCATTTTTGTAAGTCATTCATTTGAGATCACATATTTTTGAGATGCCAAATATAATATCATTTGTAAACAATAACTACAGATATGCTGGTTCTTTAAATGAGTCCTCTGAATAAACTCAAACCATTGCACCAGCAGCAAACGCTACAAATTTTAATCACAACATACCTTACTACTATATGTGTGAAAAATTAAGAGAAGTATGTAATAGTTAAACTTGTTACACAGATCAGAGTGACATCTGAATTTTGAACAATTTTCCATCATCTGAATGTCTTGTCTAATTAACTTTTTTTTTTAATCAAGACAGTCTTTGGTTTTCCATTAACATGTCTCATTCTTTTAATTAAATTGTGAGATGATGTTTAGCAATTTCTGGAAGGACACTTCAGTTAGTTACTTAGATCATAAGCATAATTGGGATTGACTCTGTAGATCAGCATATATTGTCCATCAAGCACAAACATATATAGTTTGTTTGTTTGGTTTACAAGATCAGCATGCTTTTTTAGAAATGTTTGGAATAAATCAAATAAAAGGGGTTTATAAATATTTTCCAGACCACCGCACTGGGTAATAAATAAGAATTATTTCTATGTTTCCACCAGATTGAAGATATTACCAAATAAGCTGACACTTTCAGAAGAGTCCATTTTAAATACTTTTTGAATAAAACTTATTTACATCATTTGGATTAGGAAATTAAATTCACAGTCCAGTTTAATCAAATAAAGTTCTAAAATATGTTTTGCGTTTTATAAATATGTTCCCAAATATGGTGGAATAATTTGTGCTTTATAACATGAAATCTAAGAAGTGAAATCACAGTCTTTGCACTGATATTTTTCATTTAGCATAAAATAAATCAAGCCAAATATCTTCACATTACTGACTAAAATAAAAATATTCCATTATTTCCATTAAGTTATCTGTCCTCAGTTATAAATTTCTAAAAATTGACCAGATTTAATATTATTTACTTCTCAGTTTTGTTTTGGTAGTATTAATTTTTTTAAATCAAATTTTATGAGTTTATTTTCATTTTTATCTTTATTATAATATGTGATGCTAGTTTGTCTTTAAAATAAAAAATACAAAGTTTAGCATATCATTACATTTAAATAAAAAATGTGTACCAATTAAGGAAATAATTTTTTAGACAGTAGTGCAGGTAAGAAGATAGGACCAAGTTGGGGGAAAAAGAAGGTATGTAGGAAGCTACATTTTCACTACGGGAATGATTAAAGTTTGGGAAATCTAACTCAGAACACTGAAGAGACAATAATATATATTTTTTAAGTTTATCATCAAGACATATTTTTTTTCTGTGTATTAAACTTTTATAAATAACTCTTGTTCAGCTCTAAAACTCAGGACCCCCTTTAATTTATCATATTGTCATGTGATTGATAGTGATTTAAATTAATAATATGTATTTCACATTGCTTTTCTTCCCCATTTCTTAAAGAATTTTAAGATTTTTTTTTTTAATTAAATGACAATTCATATAATAGGGTATTTTAACCTTCTCAGTTATGTGAAAAAGTCTTTGGAACATTATTCTTATCACCATGTATTTTGGTAATATCCCAAGTTTGAAAATGGAATTGCTACCTGCCAATTTAAATGCAAAGAATGCATTGATTGCATACTTATGTTCTGTCAGATGTTTTTACAAAATAACTACTTTTTATAAAAATCAAACATTTCCTTAAAATTGCTTTTATTTTAATTCCTACGACACGCAACTGAAAGTCTCTTCTTGAAAATGCAAATTATTATTAAAATGAAGGAGTGATGAAAACTGGTTATGTGGTTTAAGTACAAATGAATGTCCTGGATCTGTATATTTAAAAATTCTAGAATAATCATTTTTTGATAGCCATGATTTATAACTTTTAAGCAAATACTCTAAAATACGAGCAAGTGGTCCAATTTCAGGGCACACTGATATAGTCAGAAATTGTCCTTAAAATGACTTAGCTTTCCTGTGGCCAATAAAAGACAAACAGCATTCTGAGATATTTAGGTGCTGGTATCTTCATAAATTGATACATTTATGTTGACATTTGCGAATGGATGGATCCGGGTTTTTGTCTGGAAATGTTCACCTACAGCTGGTAGATAACCCCCATTGTAGTGAACATGAATGGATTTTGTTTTAGATATAATAAATGTCTTCCTTAGATGACATTGTCCACTGATCCTATACCCAGCATTTTATATTTTCATATCAGGTCTTGTCAAGTAAAGAAAGTGATAGATAGAAATCAGGTATAGATATTTAATGTTAGAAATATTACAATTGGAATGGAAATCAAGCTCATGAAAAGCCTTTAAAAAAAAAACCATCGATCATCAGACAGCAATATGAAAATCCAATTCAGAAATGCATATGGAGGATGGACAAGCTGGAATCAAGATTTTGAGAAGAATTACTGACTTTGGATATCTGCAGTGAGAATAGAGGTTGATTCGGAAACATACATTTTCTTAAACAGAGCTTACAAACTGGGCACTGAGGACCTCAGAATGACTGGGAAGGGAGCGGGGGAAGCAGGCATGTAGAGGTTGCCATTCACACAAGCAAAACACTGTGGCTGCAGAATTAAATCACAGATTAAGGGTTGCTTTCAATGGGTAGAACGTTTCAGTTACTCCAATAAGTAACTTCTAATGATCTGATGTACAACACTGTACATTAATTAATAATACTATATTGTACACTTAAACAATTTTTAAAGGGTAGACTCATGTTAAGTATTTTTAGTACAATTTAAAAAAATAGTTTACTGTCTGTGAGTTCATCTATTGAAAACATTGCCTAGCATCTACTGAATGCCTTTTGCTCTACATTCAGAGCAATTTGCAGAGAGCTGTTCCAATAAAAACAATAATGATTATTATGATGATGATGATGACGATGATGATGACATTTATTAAGTGCTTACCATATGTACAGCTTTGAGCAACATAAATGCATCATATTTTCATATATATGCATTTCATTCAGTTATGCTTATAAATATAAGCAATATGTTTATATTTATATTTGCATTTAATCTTCATGAAAAGCTAATGTAATATGAAATGTTATTTCATCACTTTATAAATCAGCACATTGACTCATCAAAAATCTAAGTTAAACAGCTGTAAGTGGTTGAGCCCATGTTTAAACTCAAAAAGACAGTATGAAGTAGTGATTTCATTCATAATCACTAGGTTATAATTAAGCAAACCAAGGATGCTTAGGAGTGCTAATATAAGTGTTGACAGAAATTCTTTCTTTATAAGTCATTCTGTTTTCCCAGTCCCCACCATTTTAATGGCTGAATTATTATTCTGCGTATGTCAAAATAATGTTAAAAATTAAAAAAAAAACCACAATAAATTACATTAAACAGGAGAAAAATAATAAAACCTGCCAAAAGATAAAAATCTGAAAAGTAGCCTTCCCCTTTTGATGAAGAGCCTAACATCAGCCACCTAGAATATTTACACTTTATCATTAAAGATAAATCAAACATCACCAATAACGTTTGAGTAACCAAACATCACCAATAAAACTACAAAAACCAGAATCATTACAGAGAATACCAACATTTAAACATTTATGTTATTGGGAAAAAATATCATTATATTTTCAAGATCTTAATTATCCATATGTGGGCTAAATCAAAATGCCAAATTTAACATGGCGCACAAAAAAGTTAAATTCTATTTTGAAGAGGTAAATCTAATTGGAGATATCAGTTATTAGACTAACAGGAAAGCCTGGAATGCAGAGCAAATGTCTTTGATTTGGGAATTATCCAAGTATAGATGCACTGAAGCCATATAAATGGCAAGGATCACCTGAGGAGGGAATGTATACAAAGAGAAGATGGTTAAGCACTAATATTTAGACTCCAGTCAGAGAATGAGTGTGTAGCACAGGAAAGAGACAGCTGAGGAATAATCAGGTAACAAGAACCTATATTGCATGGGTACCTAAAGGAAAAAAGGACAATTGTCTTACGGAGGAAGAAAAGGTCAACCTTGTCAATCGATGCAGACAGGTTTAGGAAGAAACAAAAGAGAAGTCTTCACTCTATGTGGGAAGGTGGAAATCGTGTATATGGATAAGAGAAGTTTCTATGATGCGTTGGGGGATGGAATCAACCATCCAATCCAAATCATTTTTACTCTTCACAAATCCTTTACTTTTACATGCAAGCACTAACCAATTCCTGCTAGATTATTTTCCTAAAATATATTAAATCTACCCTTCCTTTCCATCTCTGCTACCAGTGCCTTCATTCATTCAAATACTCATAAAGCAGCCTCAAGATTATACTAGCACTTTCATAATTGATAATTCATGGTTCCTTCTTGGCTTTCTCTAACATTTTCTTCAAATAATTATCAGTGATCATTCTAATACTAATATATAGATACAATCTAATATAATTATGCAAATATAATCAATTCCTGCAGAATAAATTTATGCTTCCTAATGTCAAATTGACACCATCCATGGTCTCACCTCTCAAACTCACTCCATCACCACAACTGCAATTCCTGCCTTAAGTCTCACATTCAAGTCAACATTGCTTCTTTTTATACAGCATGTTTTATTTAGCCTTGATATGTCTTTGCTAATGAGGGTCCTTTAAATATACTGTTCTCACTCCTTCCTTTCCTCACAATTTACCATTTAAACTTGAACTGACGTTTACACATATACAATGGAATGTTATTGAGTCGTAAGAAAAGATGAAGTACTGCCACTTGTGACAACATGGATGGACCTTGAGACTATTATGCTAAGTGAAATATGTCAGATAGATAAAGTCTAGAACCCATATGATTTCACTCATATGTAGGATATAAAACTGAATGCAACAAATGAAGAACACAAACAAACAAACAAAAACTCATTGACACACACAACAGTATGGTGGTTACCAGAAGGTAAGGGGGAGTAGAAGAAGATAAAGGGGATCAAATATATGGTGATGGAAGGACAACTGACTCTGGTGAACACACAAGGCAATATACGTAGAGATGATGTATTATAGGATTGTATGTTTGAAACCTATATAATTTTATTAACCAAAGTCACCCCAATAAATTTAATTTTAAAAAAATAATTCACTTTTTTTTTTTTTTTTTACTTATAAGTCTACCTTTCCTCAAATCTCCATCTACAGGATTTCTCTTCAACATTTTGTTATCGCTCTCTGAAATTACCAAGTGATATAATTTTTTTAGTTTCTAGTTGTGTGATGCTTGATTTTTTTTTTTTCTTTTGGTGGTTAATTTTATGTCCACTTTGCGATGCTCGTACCTAGGTAGCTGATTAAAAATTATTGCTGGGTGTGTTTATGAGGGTGTTTTGGGAAGAGATTAGCATTTGAATTGGTGGACTGAATAAAGCAGATAGCCCTCCCACAAATGGACCAATCTTTTGAGGTCCTGAAAAGAACAAAAATGCAGAGAAGATTGAATTTGCATTTTGCTGACCGTTGATCTTTTATCTTCTCCTATCCTCAGTACTTCTGGTTTTCATGCTTTTAGTCTGGGACTAGACTCTACACCAATGGCTCTCTAGCTCTCAGGCCTTTGAAGTACACCATTCGTTTCCCTTGGTCTCCAGCTTGTAGAGATCAGGTGTGTGACTTCTCAGCCTCCCTATCACATGAGCCAATACATTATATTAAATCTCTTTGTATTATGTTTGTTCTTCTTCTCACCAGAACCCAAATATAGTCTATCTTTCTCATTCCCTAAGTAAATGGACTAGTCATTTATATATCTTCAGTCACTAGTTTAGTGTCAAATGTATGAGAAATTAAACAATGATTAAATGATAAATTGATGAGTAACATTTACTACATCATTGGGTGATGTATAATAAAAGTGTAAATATATTTTCTAGGAGGGATGACGAATATTAGGGCTTAAGGAAACAAAAAAACAAAGGGTAACATGTTCCTAACAAATATATGCCATTTTTATATTAATGTAAACAAATTTTCACTTTGATGCTTACTTTTTTTTAAATTAAAGTTTATTGGGTGACAATTGTTAATAAAGTTACATAGATTTCAGGTGTACAATTCTGTATTACATCATCTACAAATCAAATTGTGTGTTCACCACCCAGAGTCAGTTCTCCTTCCATCACCATATATTTGATTCCCTTTACCCTCATCTCCCACCCCTCTATCCCCTTACCCTCTGGTAACCACTAAACTATTGTCTATGTCTATGAGTTTTTGTTTCTTATTTGTTTGTCTTGCCCTTTTGTTGTTTTTGGTTTATATACCACATATCAGTGAAATCATGTGGTCCTCTGCTTTTTCTGTCTGACTAATTTCCCTTAGCATTATAATCTCAAGATCCATCCATGTTGTCAGAAATGGTTCTATTTCATCTTTTCTTTCTGCCGAATAGTATTCCATTGCGTATATATACCACTACTTCTTTATCCATTCATCTATTGAAGGACATTTTGGTTGTTTCCATGTCTTGGTCATGAAAATAAAGCTGCAATGAACATTGGAGCACACGTGTCTTTATGGATACATGTTTTCAGATTTTTTGGCTAGATAACAAGGAGAGGGATTGCTGGGTCATACGGTAATTCTATTCTTAATTTTTGAGGAACCTCCACACTGTGTTCCGTAGCGGCTTCATGAGTCTACATTCCCACCAGAATTGTATGAGTTCCTTTTTCTCCACAGCCTCTCCAACACTTGTTACTATTTGCCTTGTTGATGATAGCCATTCTGACTGGGGTGAGGTGATATCTCATTGTGGTTTTTATTTGCATTTCTCTGATGACTAGTGATGTTGAGCATTTTTTCATATGTCCTCTCTACCATTTGTATGTCCTCTTTGGAGAAATGTCTCTTCAGGTCCTCTGCCCATTTTTCAATTGGGTTGTTTGTTTTTTTGGTCCTTGAGTTGCAGGAGTTCCTTGTATATTTTGGATATTAGCCCCTTATCGGAGGCACTGTTTGCAAAAATCTTCTCCCATTCAGTTGGTTGCCTCTTTATTTTGTCGATGGTTTCTTTTGCTGTGCAGAAGCTTTTAAGTTTGATATAGTCCCATTCATTTATTTTAGCTTTTATTTCCCTTGCCTTTGGAGTCAAATTCATAAAATGCTCTTTGAACCCAAGGTCCATAAGTTTAGTACCTATATTTTCTTCTATGCAGTTTATTGTTTCAGATCTTATGCTTAAGTCTTTGATCCATTTTGAATTAATTTTGGTACATGGTGACAGATAGCAATCCAGTTTCATTCTTTTGCAAGTGGCTTTCCAATTCTGCCAGCACCATTTATTGAAGAGACTGTCTTTTCTCCATTTTATGTTTTTTGCTTCTTTGTCAAATATTATCTGCCCATATTTATGTGGCTTTATTTCTGGGTTCTCAGTTCTATTCCATTGGTCTGTGTGTCAGTTTTAATGCCAATACCATTTCATCTTGATTATTGTTTCGTTGTAGTACAAGCTATAGTCAGAGAGTGTGATACCTCCAGCATTGTTTGTTTGTTTGTTTGTTTGTTTCTTAAGATTGCTTTGGCTATTCAGGGTCTTTTGTGCTTCCAAACAAATCTGATAATTTTTTGTTCTGTTTCTTTAAAAAATGCCATTGGGATTTTGATGGAGATCACATCAAATCTGTATATTGCTTTGGGTAATATGGCCATTTTGACTATGTTGATTCTTCCAATCCATGAGCACGCAATGTCTTTCCATTTCTTTGTGTCTTCTTCAATTTCTTTTAAAAATGTCTTATAGCTTTCAGCATATAGGTCTTTCACATCATTAGTTAAGTTTATTACGAGGTATTTTATTCTTTTTTTGCTGCACTTGCAAAAGAAATTGTTTTGTTTATTTCTTTTTCTGAGATTTCATTGTTAGTATATAGGAATGGAATGGACTTTTGTACGTTGATTTTGTAGCCGGCAACTTTATTGTATTTGTTGATAGTTTCTCATAGCTTTTTGGTGGAGTCTTTAGGGTTTCCTATATATAGCATCATGTCATCTGCAAAGAGTGACAATTTAAATTCTTCGTTCCCAATTTGGATGCCTTTTTTTCCTTTCTCTTGCCTGATTGCTCTGACTTCCAACACTGTGTTGAAAAGAAGAGGTGATAGGGAACAACCCTGTTGTGTTCCTGAATGTACAGCAAAAGGCTTCAGTTTTTCACCGTTAATTATGAGATTAGATGAGGTTTTGTCATATATGGCCTTTGTTATGTTAAGGTATTTTCCTTCTATACTTATTTTACTAAGTGTTTTAATCATAAATGGATGCTGTATCTTCTCAAATGCTTTTCCTGCATCAATTGATATAACGATATGATTTTTGTCCTTTATTTTGTTTATGTGATGTATCACATTGATGGATTTGCCTATGTTGAACCATCCTTGTGCCCCTGGGATGAACCCCACTTGGTAGTCATGAATAATCTTTTTAATGCATTGTTGCATTTGATTCGCTAGAATTTTGTTTAGGATTTTTGAATCTGTATTCATCAGAGATATTGGTCTGTAGTTTTCTTTTTTTGTGTTGTCCTTACCAGGTTTTGGTATCAGGGTAATGTGGGCCTCATAAAATGAGTTAGGGAGTACTGTCTCTTCTTCAATTTTTTGGAAGAGTTTGAGCAGGATTGGTATTAGATCCTCTTTGAAGGTTTGGTAGAATTCACTAGTGAAGCCATCTGGTCCCGGACTTTTGCTTTTAGGAAGGTTTTAGATGACTGATTCAATTTCGTGACTGGTGATCAGACAGTTTAGATTTTCTAGTTCTTCATGTTTCAGCCTAGGAAGGCTATATGTTTCTAAGAACTTGTCCTTTTCTTTTAGCTTATTGAATTTGGTGGCATATAGTCCTTCACAGTATTCTTGGATGATCCTTTGTATTTCTGTGGCATCCAATATAACTTCCCCTTTTTCATTTCTGATTTTGTTTATTAGTGTCTTCTCTCTTTTTATCTTAGTGAGTCTAGCCAAGGGTTTGTCAATTTTGTTAATCTTTTCAAAGAACCAGCTCTTCATCACATTAATTTTTTCTATTGTCTTTTTGTTCTCTATCTCATTTAGTTCTGCTCTGACTTTTGTTATTTCCTTTCTTCTGCTGACCTTAGGTTTCATTTGTTCTTCTTTTTCTTGTTCTTTAAGGTGTAACGTGAGGTAATTTATTTGGGATTTTTCTTGTTTCTTGACATAGACCTGTAATGATATAAATTTCCCTCTTTCAACTGCTTTCGCTGCATCCCAAAAATGTTGGTAGGATATATTTTCATTCTCATTTGTTTCTATGTATATTCTGATATCTCCTCTAATTTCTTCTTTGACCTGGTCGTTCTTTAAAGTATGTTGTTTAATTTCCATGTATTTGTAGTTTTTCCTGATTTACTTTTGCAGTTGACATCCAATTTCAAAGTCTTGTGATCAGAGAATATGCTTGGTATAATTTCAATCTTCTTCAATTTGCTGAGGCTAGTTTTATGTCCCAATAGATGATCTATCCTTGAGAATGTTCCGTACACTAGAAAAAAAATGTATAGTGTGATGTTTTAGGATAAAGTGCTCTATAAATGTCAATTATGTCTATTTCATGTAATGTGTCATTTAGGGCTGCTATTTCTTTCTTTATTTTCTGTTTGGATGATCTATCCATAGCTGTCAATGATGTATTTAGGTCCCCTAGTATAATTGTGTTTTGGTCAATTTCTCCCTTTAGTTCTGTTAGTAGTTGCTTGGTATATTTCAGTGCTCCTACTGGGGGCATAAATATCGATGACTATTATGTCTTCTTGTTGTATAGTCCACTTTACCATTATGAAATGTCCATCTTTGTCCCTTGTTACCTTTTTCACCCTGAAGCCTGTTTCATCTGATATCAGTGTAGCTACAGCTGATTTTCTCTGGACACCATTTGCTTGGAGTGTCAATTTCCACCCTTTCACTTTGACTCTATGCTTGTCCTTGTAGCTGAAATGTGTCTCTTGGAGACAGCATATGGTTGGGTTTAGTTTTTTTATCCAATCTGCTCCTCTGTGCCTTTTTATTGGTGAGTTCAGTCCATTTACATCAGGGTGATTATTGATATGTGAGGATTTCCTATCATTCTATATTTAGTTTTCTGGTAAGACTGTGTCTCCATTGTTTCTTTGTCTTTTTGTTGTTGTCTGTTATTTCTGTATGGTGGTATTCTATGTTTTTTCCCTCTGTTTCTTCTTTTATTACAGTATATATTTCAGTTCTGGATTTTTTTTTTTTTTTTTTGAGTGGTTACCATTAAGTTTATGTAAAAGAAAGTTTGATATTTAGAGTATTCCGTTTTCTTCAGGATGCTTCCTTTCTCTGTTCCCATATTCAGGTTCAAGCCTTACTCTCCCCCTTTTTATATTTTGGTTGCCACAAATTGTCCCTTTTGATGGTGGCCGAATAGCCTCCTTTAGTATTTTTTGTGGTACAAGTCATGTTTTAGAAAATTCCCTCAGTTTCTGGATGTCTGGAAAGGTTTTTATTCCTGATTCATATCTAAAGGATATCTTTGCTGGGTGTATTATTCTTGGCTCATAATTTCTCTCTTTCAATAGTTGAATATTTGGTTCCACTCCCTCCTGCCTTGTAGAGTTTCTGCTAAGAAATCTGATGATAATCTAATGGGCTTTCCTTTGTAGGTTACTATCTACTTTTCCCTTGCTGCATTGAGGATTCTTTCTTTGTCATTGATTTTTGACAGCTTCAATACAATGTGCCTTGGAGAAGGCCTATTGAATTGAGGAAATTAGATGCTCTATTTGCTTCTTGAGGTTGAGGTTCCAGTTCTTTCCACAAGTTTGGGAAATTCTCATCGACACTTTGTTTGAATATACTCTCTGTTCCCTTCTCTTTCTTCTCCTTCTGATATGCCAATTATACTTATATTGCTCTTTCTGATGGAGTCAGAAAGTTTTTGTAGAGTTCTTTCATTTCTTTCAAGTTTCAAGTCTCTTTCTTCTTCCATCTCTGTAATTTCCAGGTTTCTATCTTCGATATCACTGATTCTTTCCTCCATCTGGTCAACTCTACTACCTAAGCTGGCTATTTCATTCTTTATTTCCTCTATTGACTTCTTAATCTCCAGAAATTCTATTTGGTTCTTTTTTTAAATTTCAATCTCTTTCGTAAAATGCTCATGTTCTTTGATTGTTTTTCTAAGTTCATTAAACTGCCTTTCTGTGTTTTTTTGCATCTTGTTGAGTTTTTTCAGAACTGCAATCTTGAATTCTCTGTCATTTAAGTCACAGATTTCCATATCTTTAAGTTCATTTTCTGGAGACTTTTCTTTCTTTCTGAGCTGTCTTGTTGCCTTGGTTATTCATGGCAATTAATGATTTATTATTTCTCTTCCTAGACATCTACAGGAGTGGGTTCTTCAACAGGTTGATAGGAAGAGGTCTTCCTTTTGTTTCCCAGTACGGGTTGGTATAATGTTTTATTTTCTCTCTGACTGCAGCCCTCTTTTCTTTCTCACACTGCAGTGTTATGTTTTCTCTGCACTATTCCAGCTTCCCACACAATGGGGGAATTTCCTGGAAGGTGGGCTTCTCTTCTGTTAACAGTTCTCCTGGGTCATAGCGCACCACGTCCATGTGGAAATGCGGAGAGCTTTTGAAGTTCCAAAGCTCTTCCTACACTAGATTCAGAACACGCATGTTTCATCAGTTCTGTTTACTCCTGCTAGGATCTCCCCAGATAGGTGGTGTCAGGGGCAGGGAGGGTTGTGAGAGGTGGGCCAGAGCAATGGTGGCGACCACCACCACAGCCAGTCCTGCTTCCACAAATCCCTCCCCTTTGCTGGAACTACTTGGGCTGTGAATCTGTGTCTGTGGACCACAGTTCTCAGAACTGCAAATATTCTGTTCTTTTGATCTGACACTGTTACTGTTCTGCTTCTAGCACTGGACAGGTGGGGGCAGGGTGAGCTCTGCAAGGGTAAGGAGGGGGCGGCTAGTCTCAATGCCTAAGGCTTCCATTCTCTGCTTGGCAGTGAGGGCATAAACCACCATTTTCAGCCTTATTCCCTCAGTCTTTGCTCCGAGGTCTCTGCTGTGAATGTTGGGTTCAGTCGTGTTATATGCTGTCCCCTCAACAGTCCGAGTTCTTCCCTCTCCCGCAGCTGTGGTGGTTCCGGGAGGCAGTGAGCTTGGAGCACTGAGCTAGGTCTGCGTCCTTCGACCCCACGGACTCGCCTCCACACTTCTCTCTTCCCTCCTTCCCTGCTCGTGCAATTTGCCCACCTTTAGATGAATTCAATAGTGAGACTCTTCGTCTTTCCTGTCTGCTGCTCAGGGAGTCCTTTGTGAGGTACAGTTTTTCAATTTGTTGTAAATTCCAGGGGAAATTTCCAGAGGCTTACCTCACACTGCCGTTTTGATGAGTCACCTACTTTTTTTTTTTTAATTTTCCCAAATGCTATGTCCTTTTAAGCTTTACAATTATCTTATTTTCAGCCAAATGTCCATAGTCTTAAATAATTAGAAAAAAAGGAATAAAATATTTTAAATAGCTATTATTTTAGACAAATGAAAAGGAAATTATTTCATTCCTTTCATATATTAAATAATATGACCCAGTTTATCTGTATTCTCAGTAAATTCAATTCCAGATAATAAACAAAGAGAATGTGAAAAGCTTTGCAATTGTTTTAATTTCAGATCTGAGTTATAATAGAGTAAATATAAATTGTATTTTTCTATGCTAGTGTGCTTTTCTATCATGAAGTAGTTTCTTGTACCAAGACTTTCAATTAAATTTAATACTTATTTGATTATAGTGAACATTTGATGATATTGCTATTTCATTAAGATAATTTCAATAAAATTTTTTAAAAATAGGTTGTTTTGCTAAGCATGAATCTACCATATTATATAGACAATTTCTGTAAAGTCATTATAAAAAGGAAGTGAAAATTGCTTAGTTTATTCATGATATGTGTTTTTATTACAGTTTACAGTGTAAGTTAATTTTATTTCTCAAGCATTTGGAGGTTAATGGTCCTGGGAGCAGATATGGGAAGCAATATTCTGACAGTTTCAGAAAGCATGGAAGTATTACTCCTTAGAACAAGATAAATAACAATAATAATATTAATGAAAATCAATGCTGGTGTTTAATTTCCATAACTTTCAGTATCAATTCAATTTTATTTCCTCAAAATTACTCTGTGTAAATGGTTATTGCCTTCTTCGCTTATTGCACATAAGAATTTTAGGAAACGTCTTACATTACAAATAACAATAATTAAAAAATTTGTTTATTATCAATGAAGGAGTTGTTTTCTAGCCATATTCTAGTTGATTTATATATATGTAAATTTTATAACATCTTTCTCCTGAGTATGCTAAAATGATTTTTTTGATACACAGTATATTTCACCTATATTCAAGAGAATTATTTACATACACCATAATTTCCCATAAATGATGAATAGTTTTGGAATTAATAGCCTAGCTATTTTCCAGCTAAGAAATTACTTTTTAGGCATGATGAAGACAAGTTTCCAGATCATACAGAAAAGATATGAAGTCCAACTGTTTCACTTTGTTACTGCATGTTTTAGTTTCCTTATATGAGAATATGCCCATAAAATAATTTATGAAGATATGTATGTCTTCATTTATTTTTTTTGTGGGGGGAGAAATGAAAAGATAAACTGTTGGAACAAATAAGTGGATGTTTAATTTTATTTAAAAAAAAAATTGTTTTCTAAGTGGCTGCACTGTGTTACGTTTCTACCGTCAATGTACGAACATTTCAGTTGATTCCCAGTTTCAACATCTCTTGATACTGTCCCTTTTTTTTAATTTAAGATATTTCAGTGGCTTTATAGTGGTAGTCTGTTATGACAGACACATGCCTAAATATGTAATAATATCATGGGACATTAATGAAAGCACTCATATCAGCTTTATGAATAGTAAACCCAAAACAGAAACAATCCAAATGTTCATCAACATGAGAATGTTGAAATAAATTGGGGTTTTTTCATATGAAAGAACAATATACAGCAACAAAAATGAACTATAGCTAACCTAAAAAGAAAAGTGCTTGCCCATACTAGCCAATTCATAAGGATACCTATTATATTTTTTTCAATATATTATGCTCAAAGTAGGCACATCTAAGATGTTATTCCATTGGCCTTTGACTGGTAATGCTTTTGATAAGAAATCTGACATTTTTATCCTAAAAATAATACATCATTCCCCACAGTTTTTGATTTTTTACGTTAATTTAAAATGTGACAATCTCTGGGGGAAAAAGTGAGGGTAATTATGAAGATAGGCATGGGTGAGGAGTTGCTTGGTTTTAATAATACCTGTTTTGTGATGTGGCTGAGTGTAGAGGTGTTCGTTTTGCAGCAATGCATTGCATTCCTCATGTTTTTAATTACAGTATTATATATATATAATACATATATATGTATATATATATATATATATATATATATATATATATATATAATGTGTGTCTATATACACATATAGACACACATGTACATATATACATATATAATTTTAAACATTTCAAATAATTAAAAAATGTATTTTACAGATATGCTGCTATGTATACAAACTTTTCTTTGTTTCTTACATGAAAACACATTCTGCATCATGTATAGCATCTTTTTCTTTTTTTTAATATACAATGGTATCTTTAAAAAATCCTTCCATGTTAGTTTATAATTATATACCAAGGTTATCCCATTAAAAAAAAATCTTTACATATCTTTATGATTAATCAAGTGTCTTGATGAAAAGGTATAATATGTTAATCAAATTATTTATTCTACATGAAAATGCATTACACATTGTGTTCCCAAATTGGTGCATAGTTAGACAGTCATTTATTTATGAATATACCATCATTTATTTGCCAGTATAATCAGCCTTGTATATATTGATCTGAAAGATAAATTCCCAGAAATTAAATTTCTCATAGAAATAAGCATTACAAATTTTGATAGACAATGCCAATTTCATCTTCTTAATGATTAAACAAATATTAATTGCCATCAGTAATATAAATGGGTGACTGTTTGCAAATTCTCTCTTTAAGCTAGATAATTAGCAAAGTGTATTTTTAAATCTGATAGGTAAAAATTGGTATCATATCATGGTTAAACATATGACGATTTTATTAAGGCAGAGATTAGACATATGTTAACACAAATAAATATTTTTTTCAGTAAATAACCTGACCCCTTTTCACATTAATTATTTCACTAATTGGTTTTTATCTTTTTCTTATTCATTTTGTACACTGTGTTGAAAACATAAGATCGAAAGTCACCACAAGAGATATTGTGCTATTGTTTTTAACACTGATACTTTTTTTAGTGACATAGCATAATATTGATGCCAGATGTTATATTAAGGCCTAATACTGTAATTCTTTTATGATGGTTCTCTGTTCATTCTCCGAAGTGTGCAGAAACTATGCTACATATTCATTCAGAACAAAGTATCAAACTATGAGCAACACCATGAAATTCTTAATTCAAGACAGAAGAGTTAAAAGAGTTACATGCGAAAGATAAAGATTAATAACAGAAAATAAATATTTTATATAGAAATATTAAAACAAATTTTAATACCGTTTAAATGGAAGATAAAATAATATGTTTTTTGCTTTCACCTACCAAAACATTTTAATTCTACTTATTATTGGGGTTATACTTTATAATATTAAACACTGACTAGAATGCAATAAAAGTGTATCAAGAAAAAATTTCATAGTGCTTATTATCATACAATTAAATGATTCCTCAAAATCATCATGCGTAAATAAAACTATAAAAATCATAAAACAGCAGGGATCACAGCAGCATGTAATTTAGTCTTTATTTAGCAGGACTCGTTGACAAAATGATTCTGTTAGTAACATCCAGATTTTTTAATGTAAATCAGGGCATTTATTACATTGTAGTTCATAGTCAAATATAAGGGTAGCTAAATGTAAGAAATCAAATTTAATTTTAATAGTAAAATCTTATATACATAGAACTATGTTCGTTAGAAAGTACATCCCATATTCTGCTTTCGTTGGCAACTGTCTAATTAGGCATCTTTACATTTCTATCATACTTCAATTATTAGGAAATAGAATAGTGTGCAGTATAAATTCAAATCAATATCCAAAATTTTGAATGTCTATCCTAATTTATACCTAATCATACTTGCATTTAGTTAAAAACATAATATATGTTACTAGTGGGGTTCTTATTCCACAAATGAGATTATACTTTCACTGACAAAAAATGGTATCTTATGGGAATATCTAAACAAAGTTTGCATTAAAATGAATAACACATCATGTTTCAGTGTTTGTTTCCTTATAGTATCATATTTGTTCAGAATATCCCACCACAGGGAACTCTAATCTCCATTTTTTAAGTTCCAACATCAATGCCACCTTTTCTAGTAAGCGTCTTCAAACATGGAGGGGCAAATGGTACTCTCCTCTGTGCTTCCAAAGCACTTGATCATACATAATATTAGTGGATCACACGTCTGTCATGGCACCTACTGCACTGTATCTGTTTTCTTTGTCATTAGTCATGGATCTTGGAAGCAGGGATGATGCCTTAGTCGATTTCACGTTGCTTACTCTAGCATGGTACCACACTCTGTGTGGTCATCCCTATGGAATGACTAACAGACTCACTGAATTGTATGCATGGAAATCATGTAAGGAGAATTTTCACCAAACATTTTATACACTGTCTATTATTATGTTGCCACCAAAAAAGCAAGCATATTTTTTATTGCAAGAGAAGGTACATGTGCTGGTACTGATTTGTTCTGTGGTTTCATAAACCTTAGCAGCTACATATATACTTTTTTTTTTTTGCATGCTGTTTAGGAATTGTTTTTATTAAATTTATTGGGGTGACATCAGTTAGTAAAATAATTTAAGTTTCCAGTATACACTTCTATAACACATCATCTATATATTATTAATACATTGTGTGCTCACCCCTCAGAGTCAGTTCTCTTTTATTACCATATATTTGACCCCCTTTACCCTCTTCTATCACCTCCTCAGCCCCCTTACCCTCTGGTAACCACTTTCTTTGTCTATGATTTTTCTTTGTTTGTTTGTTTGTTTGTCTTGTTCATTTGTTGATTTCAATTTTATATGCCACATATGAGTGAAGTCATATGATTCTCCACTTTTTCCGTTTGACTTATTTCACTTAGAATGATAACCTCAAGAGCCATCCATGTTGTCACAAATAGCAGCATTTCATCTTTTCTTATGGTCAAATAACATTCCATTGTATATACATATCACATCTTCTTTATCCATACATCTATTGAAGTACACTTTGGTTGTTTCCATGTGTTGGCCAACGTAAGTAATGAAATGCTGTAATGAACATAGGGGTACATATGAGGTCAGACAATTAAGTTCGCGAACTCATCCTAGAAAAAGTGCTTCATAACTCATTGCTGAATATCACTGCGATCACCTTCAAAGTACTCCCCTTGGAAAGCTGTGCACCAACGCTAGTGCCTAGCCCACCCTTCAAAGCAATTTTGGAACTCTTTTTCTGGAACGGTCATCAGAGCTCTCGTCGTATTACCCTTGATGTCCTGAATGTCATCAGAATGTCTTCCTTTCAATACTTCCTTTATCTTTGGGTAAAGAAAGAAGTCATCGGGAGCCAGAGCAGGTGAGTAGGGAGGGTGTTCCAATAGTTATTTGTTTACTGACTAAAAACTCTCTCATAGACAGTGCTCTGTGAGCTGGTGTGTTGTGCTGATGCAAGAGCCATGAATTGTTGGCAAAAAGTTCAGGTCTAACTTTTTCACACAGCCTTTATAGCACTTCCAAATAGTAAACTTGGTTAACTGTCCTGTTGGTACAAACTCATAATGAATAATCCCTCTGATATAAAAAAAGGTTAGCAACGTTGTTGCAGCCAGTTATCAAACTTTATTGTCAGAACTCGTATGTCTTTATGGATAAATGTTTTCAGATATTTGGAATAGATACCCAGAAAAGGGAGAGTTGGATCGTATGGTAATTCTATTCTAAATTTTTTGAGGAACCGCCATACTGTTTTCCACAGTGGTTATACCAATTTACATTCCACCAACAGTGTATGAGGGTTCTTTTTTTCTCCACAGCTTCTCCAACACTTATCTTGATGATAATAGCCATTGCAACAGGTGTGAGGTGATATGTCATTGTGGTTTTAATTTGCCTTTTCCTAATAGCTTGTTAAGTCGAGCATCTTTTCATATAACTGTTGGTCATTTGTATGTCTTCTTGGGAGAAATGTCTGTTCAGGTCCTCTGTCCACTTTTTAATGGGTTTGTTTGTTTGTTTGTTGATTTTTGGAGGTTTTTATATATTTTGGATATTAGCCTTTTATTGAAGGTGTTGTTTGAAAATATCTTATCCCGTTCAATTGGTTGCCTGTTTTGCTGATGGTTTCTTTATCTGTGCAGAAGCTTTTAGTTTGATATAGACCCATTCATTTATTTTTGCTTTTGCTTCCCTTGCCTGTGTGGTCAAATTTATGAAATCCGCTCTAAGACCAAGGTCCATAAGTTTAGTACCTATGTTTTCAATTTATTTATTTATTTATTTTCAAAAAAGAAGCTTTTGCTTTTGTTAATTTTCTCCATGGTTTTCCTTTTTTTCAATTCTATTGATTTATGCTCTATTTTTTATTGTTTATTTGTTTCTGTTTCTCTTGGACTTAAATTTCTCTTTTTTTTTGTTTCCAATTGTGCGAGTTTATGTTATTGAATTCATATCTTTCATCTTTTCTAACATGCATGTAATGACATAAATTTCCCTCTAAGCCTTACTTTCTCTGCACTCAACCAATTTTGAGGTTACATTTTCCTTTTAATTTAATTCAAAATATTGTTTAATTACTCCTGTGACTTCTTTGATCCATGCATTATTTAACAGTAGGAAACTAAATTTCTGTTTTTTGCTTCCTCATCTATAAATTAATGAATGATGAGTCTTGAGGTTTCCAACTATCAGAATGATTTGTCTATTACTTGCTGCAGGTCTTTCAGTTTTTGTCTCAACTATTTTGATGCATAGTTTTTAGGTACATCCATGTTAATGATTGTTAGGAATTCTTGAACATTTGATCACTTAGTATGTATTGCCTCTCTTTATACCTTATAATTTTCCTTGTTCTGAAGTTTTCTTTTTCTGTAATTAATATGGATATTCTACCGTTTATTTTCAATATTAGCCTGGTGTACATTTCTCCATACAATTACTTTTAATCTGTCAGAGTTTTTAATTTAAAGTGGGTTTCTTATAGATAAAATATAGTTGTATCTTGTTTACCCACTTTGACAATTTCTGTCTTAATAGGTATAGTTGGAATTAATGTATAAAGTGATTAGTGATATGTTGGGTTAATATCTACCATGTTTGTAACTCTTTTCTATTCATTTGAATTGTTCTCCCCCTCCCCCTTTTTTTGCCTTTTTTGGTTTTGGTTGAGCATTTTTTTTTTTCTGATTCTATTTTATCTTCTCTGTTAGCATATGAAGTATGCTTCTTTTTCAGTTATTTCAGTAGTTAACCTACAGTTTTCCATTTACATTTACAACTAACCTAAATCCACCTTCAAATAATATTATAACACCTTGTAGTGCAGGTACTTTATAACAAAGTATCCCTGATTCCTCCTTCCCATCCCTAATGGCATTGCCATCATTCATTTAACTTATCTATATGCTCCAATTGTCAGTACATTGTTACTATTATTGCTATAAACAGTTATCTTTCAGATCTATAAAAATTATAAAATATTTTATTTTCCTTAAATTTATTCCATTTGTGTGTGTGTGTTTCCTTTTTAGATAAATTCCAGTTATGGCCTGTATTATTTTCCTTCTGAAGAACTAATACCCATTAATGTATTTATAGGCAGTTGAACTTTTGCCAACTTTTGGTTATTTGACATTGTGCATACTAAAAAGTTTTTAACGAAAACAGAATTAAGAACATGCTTGATAAATCTAAGCATGTCAGTTTTTTGTGTAAAATATTTTCTGTGGCCCAGTGTTCTTATAATAAACCCCATTTTATTTATGGTGTTTGGCTCTGGTTTACTGTTGCATCCTTATCCTAAGTACCTCTTCCCTTTGTTCACCATAACCAGATACCATTGCCATTTTTTCATAATGAACGCTCATGACCCTCATTCATGACTCTCACATATACTGTCAAAGCACTTACTGAACTTTTTTACTGATTATTCTTTCTATTCCTGCAACTTTTATTTTATATGTCTCCTGCATATAAGATAACTGGGCTTTGATCACTCAACTAGGACAGGTCTTTTGTCCTAAAATTATATAACAACCAATATTCTCCTTTTATGTATAAATAAGAATTGTAATTACTTAAGTTTTTTTTCTCTAATTATGGTCTTTTGTGACTGTTTATTCTGGTTCTATGGTTTCATTTCAGTATTGTATCTCTAGTGTCTATCTTAATATCTAATATATAGAGTCTACTCAATGATAACTTTTTGAGTAAATTAATTTATCTTTCGTGAGAAATCCATGGTTATCTTGAACTAGTCAATCATTTCATTGATAAACCAAAAGTAATAATCAATTTTTACTTCTATTCTCTTTATAGACACACTGTCCTACCTCTCCAAGAACAAAGACAGTATTTTTATTTATTTCTTTTCTTCAGTGGATGTGGCTAGCTCTTTTCTTTCTTGTTTGTACATAACATTTTAAATTCATTCCCACAATTTCTATAATACTTAATATTACTTTTGATAAATACTTGTTCATGTGTACAAGACATTAAAGATGGCTAAATTTAGATAGTTTGAGATCTTTCTGTGATTGTATTAAAATGTAATATTACATTTGTATTTATTTTCTGATCAAGTGAATATCTGCTATTAATCCTGGAAAATTGTACACACGTGCAATTATACATAAAATATTTATTTGCATTTGCTAATGTTATACTATTTGAACCAAAGTCCCATCTTTTTAGAAAACTGCTGAGTATTATTTGCAGAAATAAACTTCTAATCAAGAGAGTGTCTTACAAATGTACTATTATAAGAAGCAGAGAAAACACTCAAAGGGGAGATATGTGACTATAAGGCTTGACACGAGAGAGCATTGCACTATGGAGGAGGGAAAACAGTCCAGGTGAGACAAAGATATGCCTGGTTAGCAACTGATATGTTTACACCATCTGCTCTCAGTCTTCCATTGTCTCTGAGACACAAGGAAGTAATACAAAGTCACACAAGGTCACCTAGTTCTTTGGCAAAGTTATTTAAGGGAAAATTATAGGTATGCAATTATATTCACTGAATTTGTATTGTTAATGCTAAGTAACTTTCAGACATATTTTTATTACTATTTAAAGGTACATATTTTTAAAGACTCTAGGTATTTAAATGTATTATTCTCACATACAAGTGAATTTGTGCAAATTCACTTGTTTGCCATTTCATTATTTATGAGAATCAATAATCATTAAATGGTTAAATTATTGTTATTATTACTTCTGTGTATTGTTTCTCTTGATAGGTAACTAGTCAAATCCTACAAAGGATACCTCACAAGAACATAAACCTTTCTTATTAATCTTTGTATTCTCATTCAGTTATAAACTAAATGTGCATGTTCCCCCAAAATGTATATGTTTGAACCCTAACCCCCACTCACTTCCCATAATCTTAATAAATTCTTCTGTTAGTGGCAATGCTTTTGTTCTAATTCTGCATCATACGTGACATTTCTTACTAATGGTTAGAGTTGAACACTCATATCCCATTAATGTTTGTTTCTAGCTCTTTTCAAACTTTTAATTGTTTATAAGAGATCTTGGATAAAAATTAATCTCCTAATTAATAATTCTTTGTAAAGCATATCTTCTCATATCTGTTGCATAAAATCAAAAGTGTCTTTCTGGTAAAGAGACAGTTGCCACTATTTTCCAATCATTATGTGTTTCATGATAATTTGCTAAAGATCCCAAACAAATACATTGAGTAATAACTAATATATATATATATATATATATATATATATATATATTAACTAATATATATATATTAGTTATCCATATACACATTATATATATAATAAGTAATATGTATAATTTTAAGAGATGTTAACACTTTGGTCAATGTTGCTCAAGCAGTAGTTCACCATAATCAGAAGTGTCTGGACCCTGATGGTAACCATTTTGAGCACCTCTTGTAATTGCAGAAGTCAAATATGACTTCTTGTATTCATTTATTGTTATCAGTATATATTGAGTATTACAATTTTAATACAGTTTTTTATTTTTCTAAAATGTGTATACATTTTTTGGTTCTCTCTCTCTCTTTCCCTCTCTCTACATATATATGTGTATATTATACATATATATGTATGTATATATATATATATATATATATATATATATATATATATATTTAGCATAAGAAAAGAGAGCTTATATTCTTCAGGAATATTGTACTTCAGAGGACTTGCTAATTCTTAATAGAAAGATGCATAGGTCCCAGATACAGAACCCCTGATAAAAGGTCATATGTAATGAATGAAAATAAAAATAAAATGAAAAATTGAAATTGGAGTTTGGAATTGCTAAAAAAGCAAGAAATTTGGGAATACCAGTTTTTGGTAACTAGCAGTGAAGCCCTTCCTTACAGTGGTTTTCTCCTAGAAATAAATTTATTTACATGAACTAGGCATAAGGATAGGAAGCAAGGCAAAAAGATGTAGAAAGAAAAGTGGTGTTTTTCAGTTTCTTGTTGCTGAGAAGATAAATATTATATTTTAGATATGGCAAGGTGGTGTGTGCTCTGATAAGTACCACTGGTATCTCAGATGGGACTCTATAGGGCTATCCAAAACAAAAACAAAAACAAAAACAAAACAAAACAAAAAAAGCAGGATATCAGATGTATGTATAGAGTTGCAGAGACATTCACTTATCTCATGTGAGTTTAGTTTTTTTATCAGATTAATCTGCCATTACCCTATTTGACTGCAAGTGAATAAAGTCAATTTTCTCTGAAGGAACATTATATCATTCAGATTATCTGGAATATTCTTTCATACAAAATGCCAATCATCCAATCAAAAACCATTACAAATATCAAGAAATAAAGAAAAGAGAAACAACAGAAAATGTAAATAAACACCAAATGATCCACTTGTGGCAGTTATCTGAAACTATACAGTGAAATAGCTGATTGATATTTTCAAGGAAACTAATGGTAAAATATAAAATTTACTAGGGAACTACAATTAATAAGACTACATAAAACAAAATTATAGAGTTTGAAAGTGCAATGAATCAACTTGACATATTAATACAGAGGGTGCCAAAAATGTATACATAGTTTAAGAAAAGAGAAAACTGTATTAAAATTGTAATACTCAATATATACCAATAACAAAAGATGAATACAATTCAGGTTTCACTTCTGCAATTACAAAAGGTGTTCAAAGTGGTTACCATCAGTGTGTTTTTAATACAGGGTTTTCCTGTCTTAAAATGTGTGTACATTCTTTTGGCACCCTCTGTATAAGAAGTTAATATTAAATTGGACACAACAAAAAACAGAACTAATGAACTGGAAGGGTCAGGAGAAAATAATTAAATGGAAGCAAAAAAATTAAAAAATTAAAAATAAACAAATAAATAAATAACAAAAAATAAAACACAATTAGAATATAAAAGGAAAAACAGTGAGAAAGAAAAATAGAAAGATTTTAAATATTTTCATCTGTATGAGTGGTACTAACACACATTCACAGATTAAAAATTTTAAACACACTGCATGATGTGTATAAGAGACAAATACAATTATTCACACTATGATAGGTTTTAAACAAAACAATGGACACAGACAGGTATACTGTACAACCCTGACATAAGAAAGATTGTGTAGTCTTACAAATGTCAAAGGAGACTTATATGAAGAAGTATTACAATAAAAATATCATAAAATTATTATAGAATTATTCCTCTAAATAATAATTCTAAGTTTGTATTACCTAGTAATAGAACTTCAAAACATATGCTACATATTGATAGAACTAAAAATTAAGCAAAACAGATGTATCCCACATGATAGCAGGAGACTGCCACATACAGTGTCTCTCTTAATAGCTGAAAAAATAAGCAGAGAAAAATATCAATAACTTTATAGAAAATTTGACTAAAATTTTTAACAGTTTAACTGTATATGTAAATATATATGTGTGTGTATACATATATATGTATATATATAAAATACAAATTTTATATAAAATACAAATTTTAAAGTGTACACATTTACCAAAAGGGTTCATATTCTGGGCCATATTATAAGGTTCAAAACAATTTTCAAAAGTTTAAAAAGTTATTTAGACTGTATTTTCTAATCTAAGTAAAATTAACTAAAAATGAATAATAATAAGTACTAGGAAATGCTGAGATCTTGGAAATTAACATACCTGTTAAAATTACCACTGAGTCAATGCAGAAATTACAATTGAAATTTGAAAATATTTAACTTAATACCATAAACATGACATATTAAAGCTCCCAGGATATGAATAAAGCCGTACTTGGGGAGATTTTTCAAAACTTAAATGTATATATTATAAAAAGTAGAGCTGAAATAAATTATTTAAGTATCCACCTCAAAAAGATAGGAAGATAACACAAATTAATCTTGGATAAGTGATAAAAAGGAAATGAGATAAAGATAGAGATTAAGGAAGTGTTCATTAAAATCCAAGAGATAGAGAAACAAAAATTAAAAATTAGTGCTTTGAAAGCCTAATGTAATGCATGGTCTTCTAGAACGATTGAGAAATAAAAAAGAAAGTGCAATTAATAGTACTATGAATAAAGCACATACCATCACTATGCACCCTAGATATAGTAAGAAAAGATAATAATGGATATTTGCACAATATTATAGTGAAAGTTGAAAAATCCATAGAATAATATAACTTACCATGCATTATATAAACGAATGGAAAAGGAACAAATTTCCTACTCATTTTATGGGAACATAATATTTTCTGTAGCAAAAATAAGAATATTGCATGAAAGAGACATTACAGGCTAATCATCTTCATGAAAACAGATGGCAACTTTTACATATTAATCCAAATTCAGTGATGTTCAAACAAGAATACGTCACTATGAAATAAAATGTATCCCAAGAAAGCAATGGTTTAATGTTTAAATATCAATAAATGAAATTTACATCACTAACATACTAAAGATAAAAAAGCTCATGGATCTTTGCAAAGATGTTAAAAATATGTTTTTTGGAATTCAATACCCATTCACTATGATGATGATGTTAGCAAACTAGGAAAAAAGGGAATACTTAGATATAAGAGTTGAATTTGAACTGTTAGTTAGCTAGAATTAATTAACTAAATTGTGATAATTAATATCCATATATACCACAACTGTGCAAAGTAGGACTGGTTATAGTACCATGTATGAAGTAAATGGATATTTTGAATATAAATTATGTTAAAAGGTAAAGCATTATGTCAAAGATAATACTTAATGAAAAATATAAATTAGTTTGTTTTAATCAGTAGTACATTAATATATGTCATAATAACCCTGAGGTATATTTAACATCAACTCATACATTTTGATTTTACCCTGTAATGGATGAAGGCAGTAAAGTAGGAAAATAAGTATAGAAAGACAGTAAGGATTAGCTTCGTGTTTTAAGAATATATTATTAAACTAAAGGTTAAAGCAATTCCTTAAATGTGTGAAAAGTGGATGTTCAAGATACACAGAGGCATTTGCTTTGTGAAAGCCATCATGAATAAAAGGCATTCATTTTGATGACTCAATACATTCAGCATGATCAGAAACTAATGTTTGTCAATTCATAGTTTGTTTAAACAGAAAACTTACTGAGGTTGAAAAAGCAGACAACAGCAAGAAATACAAAGGGTTTCTCATTAGACCATGAAATGAAATAAATTCAACTTGAATATCTAAAGAATTCAAACCATAAGGAATCATTATTTGATAAATTGTTCTCAAGTTTGCTCATGAGCATATTGTGTTATTTCGGTTTACTGGACATTTCCTTTTTTATATCAGTATATCTGAATATTCACTTTTATACACTCTCGATGTAAATTTGCCTTGCCTAAGTAGAATTTTGAGGGGAAAAAATCGCTGTAATTCCGTAATTACTTACCATTCAGTAATGAGAAATATACATTTATTAAAAGCAGATGAAAGGTTCACAATGAAATGCAATGTTTTTATTTAACTAAATATTATTTATGCAATTGTACAAATACATTAATTGAGTGCTAATGTTTTTTAAATACTGTAATTTTAAAAATTATCTTTCAATGATAGCTAACAAGGACCTCAGAGAATCTATGACTGGTTAATTTGACAAATATTTATTCAGAACCTACCATGTGTAATGTAATTGTACTACTTGCTAAAGGTATGAAAACAAGAAAGAACAAAACAGAATGTCAACACCTAAATATGAAAATCTTTGTAGTTCAAGTATACTAAGAAATCACACAAGGATACAAATAGCTAAAACATAAGATAGACTGTAATATGCGATACAGGAAGTCTAATAATTTTGGAGTTTCAGAGTTGATTGACCAATCTGAGTTCTCAAGAATGGGGAAAAGAAGCATAGGTAAAGACACCCAAAAAAGTTGTAAGGTTTGGCCTTTAGCAGCTTGACATTGAATTCTATCTCTTAAAATAATTTTCTGGCATATTTTACTCTTCTATTAAGTCATATTATTATGAAAATTTTGTAAAATAATATATAGCATATAATACATATGGTATATAATAGCACATGTGTGTGAAGGGTTCATTTAGAGGAGTACAAATTAGAATCACTTGGAGAGATTATAAAATTCATGATATTCAAAATGACACATCACGCAAACTAAATTAGACTTCTAGTGATGGTATCAAAACTTGTTTTTAAATTTTAAAACTCCCCAGTTTATTCAAATGCACATCCTAATTTGAAAACTACTACTGAGTAGTTTATTTATGGATATAAGACTGCACCCTTCAGGGAAGATGATTAAATGGCCAGGTGGTGATGATCAACAAACTTTCACATTATTTTTATAGTTGTCCTTGTTTTTCCTTCTAAGTTGTCAATATACTCTTTTTTTCTTAAACTTGCTTTTATTTTATTTTTATTACTTTCAAGTGTACAAAGCAACATAATAGTTAGACATTTACACCCATCACAAAGTGAAAACCCACCCCGCTCTACCACCCATTTGACATCATACATAGCCATTAAAATACCACTGACTATATTCCCTACGCTGTACTTTACATCCCCTGGCTATGACTATATATGTATATGCATATATACATATATGCATATATGTATATATTTAATTATTTATATCTATTTTATATATTATTTATATTTCTATTTATATAATTTATATATTTAATTATAGTTGACATTCAGTATTATTCTTCTTCAGCTTCAAGTGTATAGCGCAGTGGTCAGGCATCTACTCAGCCTATGGAATGATCCCTCTGATAAGTCCAATACCCATCTGACACCCTACATAATCTTTACATTATTGATTATATTCCCCATACTGTATTTCATACCCTGTACTTTCTAGTCCCTTCACCTTTCTCCCCCAGCCTCCCTCCCATCTAGCAACCATCAGTTTTTTTTCCCCTATATCTTTGAGTCTATTTCTGTTTTGTTTGCTCATTTATTCTGTTCTTCAGGTTCTACTTATAAGTGAGGTCATATGGAATTTGTCTTTCTCAGTCTGACTTATATCACTTAGCATAAGACTCTCTAGGTCCGTCCATGTTGTTGCAACTGGTAAGATATCGTTCTTTTCTATGGTCTAGTAATACTGCATTGTGTAAATATATCACAGTTTCTGTGTCAATATACTCTTAAACCACTCTAAGTTTTAAGTTCATCTTGCTTTGACCTTTTTTTTCTATACAGTTACTGGAATTCCTTGCCTAAAGTATATTCACTCTTATTGTATTAGCAAAGGGAATAGAAGTGTAATTGAAAATAATATGAATAGCACAAAAGATTTCTCATTTCTGAATAAAATCTAAAAAGTCAAGTGATTTCAAGTAATTTTGTTCAGATTATATTGCTGGACTTGGTTTAGACACACATGATACTTGAATTGGGGTGTAATCCTTAAGGTCTAGAAATATAATGACATATTAATCTATGCATACAATGTAGTTTCTAGCACATAGCACACATCTGTGCCAAAATACACTTGAATATTCATGTGTCAGCAGCAGTGTGAAACTATTGGCCATTTTTCACATGTTATCTTTTCTTAATTTGGGTGTAAAAAGATAGCCTGAAACCGTAACTCATAGAGCATGATTATGTGAAACACATGATTTCCTACCTAAGGTCATTTGCATCAGTTGTTATAAATTGGATGAAATTAATGTGTGATATGTTCTTCAAAACTTTACATATTGTTCTATCATTACAAACTTTTCATTCTTATCACTTAGTAGCATATATTTAGGAACTAAAGAAAGTTCGTTTTTCAGTCTGAATAAAAAATAAATGTAGTGATTTGAGGCTAACACTGACAATCATTTTGAATGTAAAAGAGGGATGAAAGAAAAGTGACTTTTCTTCAGTCAAGTGGTAGCCAGGTCACATCTCCAGAGTTTATTTAACAATTTTATTCTTAACTCAGCAAATTCAAGAATAGCATTACTAGAAGAAAACCAATGAACCAAAGGAGCTAGTTTCTGAGCCCTATTGGGTTTCATCAAGATTTCAAAATTACTTGAGCTTTGTTGGAAAGACTTTGTTTTAAAGACGGTCTTCCTCTCAAAGTTTTGAATCTCTCTAATCATCTTATAAATATGATCAATTATTTAATTAGGGCCCGATGAAGAGAATGAAATCTCTTTGACTTTAGGCCAAGCATTTAATATTCATTAATTTTAAATGTTTTGAACTTGTCTAGTAAATAATCAATGCATCTAGAGTTGTTTAAGGTTTCTCTTTTTACATTTATTTTCTTAAATTTTAAAAGTAAATATATTTAATAAGAAAACAGCAGGGGTGTTTATTAAGCTAATTAGTAGGAACAGAAGATTTCATACACCAAGAAATGTATTTTTATTTTTAGACATATTTTATTGCTATTAATGATAGCTCATAATTATCGTGTATCTGGTGTTTTATATAGTTTAATTTCAAGTCTCATAAATAAACTATACTGAGAGAATATTTCCCAGAGACTACTTCCTTTATAGAAATGACACTGAATCTTGAAATGCAATTCACTTGCTTGAACACCTCCCATTTCTAGAAAGGACTCAACAGAAGTAGAGAATTGCTGTCAGTCTGGGACCTAGAACACTGTCCCCTGGATATGAAAACAAATTGTAAAATGGTTATGCAATATTCTGTGTATTCCTGAGAGGCTCACACACTAACCCCACATAATGCACATAATCTGTGACCATTAGTTCTGCAGATGAATTGCTCAGATTCACCTCCTGGCTCTCACTTGCTGAGGGACCTTATATGTGCACTTACTTAATCTCTCAGTGTTCAGGGTTCCCAATTGTAAAATGGGAATAACTGTGTCTACTTCTTGGTATGTGGGGAGGACAATGAGTTAAGTCATATAAAGCATTGAAAAGTCTGTCAAACACTGTGTGTGCTCAGTAGTTGTATTTGATTATTACTACTTTGAAACTCTTTGTAGTTAGGTCCTAGAGAAGAAATATTGTGGATTCAAAAAAATTATAACCCATTCAAGGCTTAATGATATTGATAGTAATTTCAATATTAATAATATATATTTAAATAATAAGATATTAATAGTAACTTATACACACACACACACACACACACACACAGAGGGTGCCAAAAAATGTATACACATTTTGAGAAGGAAAAAACTGTATTAAAATTACACTGATGGTAACCATTTTGAGCACCTCTTGTAATTGCAGAAGTCAAATGTGACTTGTATGAATCTTTTGTTATTGGTATATATTGAGTATTAAATTTTAATACAGTATTTTCCTTTCTTTAAATGTGTCTACATTTTTTGGCACCCTCTATGTATTATAATTAATAAGTGAAAGATTCTATATATCACCAATATGCTACATATTCAGTAACAAAATAAAAAGGAAAAAAACCTTTCCTGGACTAATTGGAAACTATATTAGTATCTATATGTGTGTAGTGACTGTATGTGTGTATATATATATATATATATATATATATATATATATATATATGTATATATATGCATATGAAAATATGCATAAATGAATCAATGCAATTTACTATAATTTACAATGCCTTATGTTTCATATTTTATGAAATTTCTCATAAGAGGCCTGAGGAATTTTTTAATGAATGCATTTTCCTCACATGACATGTAAAATAGCTTTCCTCTAAGTATAATCTTGAGCTAAAGAGTTATATATGTTAGGCTATCACCATAAATTTTTAAAAAGGAGACTATCATAGGAAAGACATATTTTTTAAACAAGTAAGTCAGAAACACTTTTAAGGTGACAAACTGCAGAATACATTGAAGACAATATATACAACCTTTAACTAATGCTATATTTTAATATCTTAGTAGTAATGAAGCTCAGATAATTTTTTAAAACTCATTTTTTATAGAGTGTGAAATACAGTTGAGATTTTTCATTTTTAAAAATACTTGCATCAGCAGTCTTCTTTTTCCTTGATATTGTTCAATGCATATCATGTGTCAAATAGCATTCACAATTTCCTTTCTTATAGCTAATGCAATATTCGAGGATTATCATATTTCCATTCTGAAGTATTTTCCTCATGCTTATTATATTTGTTATGCCTGTCATTTTCTTCTGCGTGATTAAACTCCTAAAACAAATTGTCATTGGGAATCAAGGAAACTACCTGAAGATGCTTAGTTTCATCTGTTTTCCCATGGACAACTGAATTTTCTCAACTACTTATATAAGATTCTACATTACAAGCTAGAATGTATTTTTACTTGCTTGAACTGGATTTCCCTGTCAAGTACAAGCCAAGGAACTGGGATCAATTTAATAACTGGTTAAAATGTTAGATTTTCAGCTCTCGCTTACTGAAAAACAAAGGAATCATGGAAGCCTATGGAACACTAGATGTATAACCCACTGCTGTAAAATATAATTAAACAAAACAAAACTGTTGCCACGCAGCAGTCTACCCGTCTGTCTCCTCATACCTGCCCCTAAAGAAAGGAGACTCTGTGAGACGGATCCTTTCAGGGACTTTGCTTCACCTTTGTGCTTGCACGTTGTGTCTCCCTGTTTGTCTCCAAAATATGGCTTGTCAGTCAATGACGGGTAAGATTCCCCATGGAGGAAACAACCCAAGCCAGACACAGCTACTTGGGGACCATCTGGGGAACTCGTGGGGTCGATAGAGGTGGGCCCAGCCCCGCACCTCCCGCCGGCTAAGGACAGCCTCTGCCTCTGTGGCTGCATTCCTTCCCACAACCTGCAGGGGAAGTGACTCAATGATGTGCTCTCCATCTATTCATATGCATAATGGTTTTGTCCCTGGGGGAAGTACTTATCCTGAGACTTATGGTGCTGCTGCCTGCAGGCCAGTGTGATTGGCTTGAATCAGTTTCCTATTATGATGTGTGGGATTCACAGATCTTGAGATTGACAGGCTTTATCTCCTTTACTTCCTCACCTAACTAATAAAAGCTATGCGTAGGCCCAATTGGGGCTCAGTGCTTGAGGCTGGGGTCCCTTTGCCCTGCTTACACACTATTCTTGGCCACTGTATTTCTTAACCCTGTGCTGCCCTCCTCGCTCCCCACAACTTTTGTCATGCAGGACGCAACAAAAAACCTGCCACTCAAGATAGGGGATGTTAATAGCATAGGGATATTGAGGATAATATGGAAAAAGAGTCCAGTGTAACACTCACTTTGGCTCTGGATGAAAACGTTTACTCTCTACAAAGTGAAGGGTATTTTGTGCACATACAATTTGCCACTAGGTTTCAAGAAACTTATGTCTCAAAGTTAAAACAGAAAATACGGTACTTTCCATTATTAGAAAAGTAAAGAAAGATTTTTTTATGTAAGACTGAGGCTGCACATTTTTCAGATTCAAAGATTTGGTAAGTAGGCAGGAATGACTTAATTTTCATTCTCTGTGAGAAAGTAGTAAACAAAAGTAAGGATTCTCCCCCTTTTGGTTAAGGTAATGTGATCCAGATTGGTCTCATGCTGGGAGATGTCCCCAGATTTTAGGTTCAAAGGTCTTACTGTCTGGATAATTGTCATAGACTGACTTTGAATGGTAGCTAAACCAAGCTCATTGTCTCAGCTTACCTCATCTTCTCTAGATATAAATCATTATCTTCATGCTCTTTGGAAAAAGTTCCAATATAGTTAATATTGCATCCTGAGAAAATACATTTATTTACCATAACTATATTAGGCCATAGAATTTGGCTTGATTTCTAAATTTGTGTTTGTCTGGTATTATGATAACTTATTGTAGTTTAATAATTCATAGAACCCCTTAAAAGTGGGGACATGAGATTCAGAACCCTGGAGTAATTCAGTTCCTGAGGTCCTGAAATAACTGAAATAGAATTAAAATGACCCAAGGTTCACTTGTAAGAATCCCATTTCTACACAGGCTTTTGATGAAAATTCCTCTCATAGAGTCCGAGTAACATAGGAGAAGATGCCTTTTTTAAATTTTAATCCTTTTGTCTTTTAACTTGCAATGATTTAATTTAGGGGATTTAATTTCTTATTAGAAAATTAATAGTGGGGGGATATATATTCAAACTTGCTGGAATTTTATTATTAAGCATATTTATACTGCCTTCTGATCTTATTTCTGAACCTCTGGTGAGCTATAATAAGCAATATGGATGTACAAAAAAATTGGAAGGAAAATAGATTAAGAATTACATTTTTATTTGAACTATTTGAACCTACTTTGGAAATTTTTAATAAAAAATCCCCACCCCCAGAGCCACTGGTATCCTCTCAGCCGAATGCCCAAGAATCTACTGATGATGGCTGGTATTGACAACGTAATATATCCTTCCAACTTATTCAGGGGATCTTCCCACTTACAGAGAACATGCTATAAATGTTTATCTATTTAAAGCTGTCACAGTTTCCTCCATCTGCCCTCTAATCATCCAGAATTGTTGAAGTGTCACTACTTGGGATTTCTGTGGCACAAAATTCACACCCAGAGCCATGTTTTATAGAAATGATTTATTTATGTTACTATCATTTAAATCTTTACAATGGGTCCCTACCTTACCTATAATGCATGTCTCAAGACCTGATATGGCTTACCAATGTAAGTACCCAACAATTGGATAAAAGTAAATTACAATAACATTGCAAATATCTTAATTTCATAAATAGGCATTATATTTCTTTTGTAAAACTCACAATACCAATATAACTGTTCAAAATATACATGTGGATTCAATGAAAAGATCAGTAATGATTACAATATTGTACAAAAAATACATTTAAAAACAAAATTAAAGAATTTGTCATTATTTCATTATATTACTTCATCCTTCAAAACTATTTGTTACTACTGTGGCCTTAAGCTAGACAGTTATGATATTTCATGCATTTTAAAATAGATGAGTTTACTTTACATTTCTAGCTCTATGACTGGGCAGAATAGCCAACCCAAATCATTGGAATCCAGGAGTGCTCTAGCAGATACTCGGTCCCTCATTGTAATTAGTATGGAACAAATGTTTCTCAAATGAGTTCATTCAATCCATCAGCACTGCTGAAACTATAATGTGTTGGAACAGCAGAGCAGATTGAACTAATGAGATGAACCTTCATAAATTGTTAAATTACATTGCCATAAATATAAATCTTGAAACAAAATTTGTTCTCTGTTTGGTATTTTCCCTTCCCATTTCTTTCTCAGTATTTCCTTTTGTATTGAATGAATAATAGGGACGTAGAGTATTTATTGACTGCATTTTACATTAAGGCATGTTGAGTTTGAGGGGTTCTTGAGAGAGCTTACACATCCCCAAGGTAAGTGCTCACTCTTAAATTACAGTGGTACCTCGGTTTTCAAATGTCTCCATTAACAAACATTTTGGTTTAGGAATGCCATAAATTTTATGGATCTATGGTATCATTAGATAGTAAAATTCATGCTAAATTTGCAGTTTTAGGGGTTGATTTTTAAAGGTCTGAAATGGATTAATCCATTTTGCATTACTTTCTATGGGGAAAACACACCTCGGTTTTCGAACGTTTCAGAACTCGAACAGTCTTCCGGAACGGATTACATTAAAAAACCAAGGTACCACTGTATATTAAATACTCCACTTGGACTAAAACAGGATACAAAAGAGAACAGAAATGCAACCTCAATGATCTTTCATCCTGGCAGAAAAATACATGCATTTAAACCAGATTTACCCCAGCCTGGATTCTGAGCTATGTTAAGAAAGTAACATAATATAGTTCAGCTTAAATTAAAAATTGTTTGTTGCATTATTGTAATATAGTTGTTATTCTCCTATTTCTGCTAATTTAAATACATTTCCCTGTATTTTATGGCTACATGAAAATCATCAATGGCATGTAAACATGAGTAAAATAATTTTTACCCTACAAGTTTGCCTGGTGTAATGGAGTAAACAACCAGGTAAATAATTACAGTAATTGTAATAATTATGAATAATTATAACAAATCAGCTCAGTGTTACAGTGGGTATATTGATTGAAAACCATAACTTACATTTTGATCCAGTCATTATGTTACATAATATTAGCGACATGCAAATTATTGCATTAAGCCATACTGGAACAAAGCATACTATTCTGAATCTATGTTAAACAATACTGGGAACAGGTATTAAAAAATAAAATAACAAACTACTTGCTCCAAGTATATTTACTCTTGGAACATAAGGTTATAAACCAAATAAAACAGCTTCCTTATCAAGATTTATTTCAAGACCCTCTCCTTAGCTATGGAAAGCAATAGATAGTGATTATCATAACATTTGTCCATCCCAAACAATTCTCTCTGTTTTGCAAGACAAAATGAAAATAACACAATCAAAGAAATAAAATCTTGTAAATACTTTTATTTTTTATTTTTACCGTAGTTGTGACAAGAGAGAAAAGAAAAACAAAAACAAAAAAAAAAACTAGTTTAAGTGACTCAAAGAATGGCTTTTTAGATACAACACCAAAGGCATGTCCCATGAGAGGAATAATGGATAAACTGGACTTCATTAAAATTAAAAACAGCTCTGTGATAGACAATATCAAAAGAATGAGAAGACAAGCCACAAACTGGGAGAAAATATTTTCAAAAGACACATCTAATAAAGGACAGTTATCCAAAACATACAAAAAGCTCTTAAAACTCAACAATAACAAATCAAACAAACTAATTTTAAAAATGGGACAAAGACCTTAACAGACATCTAACAAAAAAAACAAAACAAAAAAAAAAAAACATAAACAGATGGCAAATAAGCATATTAAAAGATACTCCATATCATATGCCTTCAGGAAAATGCAAATTAAAACAACAGTGTGATACCACTACACACTTAAAATGTACAAAATCTGAAACACTGACACCACCAAATGTTGACAAGAATGTGGAGCAACAAAACTCTCATTCATTGCTGGTGGAATGAAAAATGGTACAGCCACCGTAGAAGACAGCTGGCAGTTTCTTACAAAACTAAACACACTGTTACCATAAGATCCTGAAATTGTGATCTTTGATATTTACACAAAGGAGTTGAAAACTTACCTGCACACAAGTACATAGAGCAGTTTTCTTCATGATTGCCCATTTTTTTTAAGCAACCAAGATACCCTTCCATAGGTGAATGGATAAATAAACTATGGCACATCCAGACAATGAACAGTCAAGCCATAAAAAGACATGAAGAAACTTTACATGCATAGTACTAAGTGAAAGAAACCAATCTGAACAGGCTACATACTATGTGATTCCAACTATATGACATTCTGGAAAGGACAGAAATATGGAGGCGGTAATAATCAGTGGTTGCGGGTAGGGGGGGGGGGGAGAGGGGCAGTAGAACAATGAATAGGTAGAGCACAGAGGAATTTTAGGGCAGTAAACACTTGTATAAAACTATAATGATAGATACATGTCATTATACATTTGTTCAAACCCATATAATATACAACACCAAGAGTTAACCGTAAGGTACTCTATGGGCTTTGGATAATTTTGTTGTATCAATGTAAGTTCATCCTTAGTGAAAATATACCTGTTTGGTGAGTAATGTTTATAATGGGGAATGTTATGCATATGTGGACGCAGAGAGATTATGGGAAATCTCTGCAGTTTACTCTCAATTTTCCTGTGAACTTACAACTTCTCTAATTTTTAAAAAATTTAAATGTGCCTTTAGAAAAAAATTTCCATGAGTAGTGTGTACAATTAGATAATTGAAAATAATGGTTACAGTTTAGGTTAGAATGCTGGAGTGGGTCTTTTGATTCAGGAATTGTAAAAGGTGTAAGCATTTGCCTTTCTTGCCAAGATGATAAAGCTCTGGACTAGAGACATACAGTTTATTTCTTATGGCAAAAGCAGCAGCCAGAATAAATTCCTTGCCTCAGATTGCTGTGCCCCAATACTCGTGGGGCATTATGGAAAGGGCCAAATGTTACCTGTATATGTAGCAAAAGGTAAGAATAGGTATTCTGAAATCAGTATCCTGATTAGGTGATCTTATGTTAGTTTTCTTGGTAAAATATACATTTTTCCTCTGGAGAAAGAAGTCTTAACTTTACTCTCGAATGTAATCAAATCATCTTTGAGGAGAGAAAAGTAACTTTACTACCCCTAAATAACTTTGGAGAGGGAAAAATGCTGTCCTTAGTGTACTGGTCAGGAAATGCCTTCCCACTGACATAACGGGAGATACCATTTCTAGCTTCCAAGAATGTTTACTATGCAAACTTCCTTGAAAGATGGTCAGTGTCCTTTGCTCAGGAAGTCCATACAATGGAAAATGAAAAATTCATAGGTAATTTCCCTAACGTGAATCAGATTTAGAAGCATGAATTCTTTGTAAGAGAATTTATATTTCCTCCTATTATACATCCATCCCCACCCGAATTCATCATGTGCAATAATCATTTATTGAGTACTTATTGTATTCCACATATTTTAGACATTTTGGATGTAATAAAAATGTTTATGGTTTTAAGAAACCAAGCTTATACTTGGTGATAGAGATAGCTAATAAATAATTACAATATATGAATAAAAGTTATTATAAATACATATTTATGTAATGTTAAAATCAGTAACCAAAAGGATATTTAATTTTTAAGAAGAGGGGAATAAGGAAGAAACTGAAGGCAAGAACATCAATTATGCGACAGCTACAATAACCTCTACTTGGACTAAAACTGCCTGCAAATGATGGCTTTGGAGAGAAGAGGATGTAGTGAAGGATTTCTTTAAAGATTATTTGTAAAAGCGTCTGTTCAGTCTCTGCTGATTGGCAGCTGTGGTTGCCTGGAAACTAAGAACATTTAATGAGTATCCATTGTTTGGTAATCAAGCCTGATTTTATTCCAGACAGACTAGAGATGGAGTTGGGCACTCAGGAATAGAAACACATAATTAGTACAGATACCAGGTATCCACAATTCATATTTCCCTCCTAAGGCTTGGAAAGAAAAAGTCTCTAAGGGAGAGTTAGAACTATACTGGAGTTATTGGTGATGAGGAAATTTAGCCACTTATTAGTGTTAGCTTTACTGTTCTTATCAAAATGATTTCTGATAAATTACTACATCATTAAAAGATTATTTGGAGAAGCTTAGAGTATTAACATTTGCATATTCTTCTCCAGGTGAACATATAACAAAATAACAATGCAAATAAACTAGCACAGGTTCGTTGTAAGAATAATAGGTAAGAACTGGAAAAATTCGACATATACCTAGGCTGTACATAACTTATCATTTATTTACTAAATTGAATAATATTATTTTGTGTAGTGTATGTTCTTTATTATCTTGGGAACCTCTTCTTATTGCTCTGTCTTCATTTTCTTTATCATTTCAGTATGTAAGAAATATAATTTTATAACATATTCTATATTACATGTAGTAATTATATATAATAAGAATTATTAATACATACAGATGATAGAGTGTTTAGGCATAGTAAGTAAAGAAATGCAATTCAGTACAAATTTTATCAATTAGCTCATGGCCTCTGAGGCAAAGATATAAAGGTAGTTTGGGACCAGACTGTCAAAACCTCAAATATCTTGCAAGAGAGTTAACACTTTATTCCATAGGCCATCTGTCCATCTATGCTACTATTCATATGAGAATTGTTTCAGACTCTGGATATCATGTAGACATAATTCACCACTGATGTTTTCATATTGAACATGGAGTAATACAGTAGATACTTTCTTTGTTCTCTAAACAGCCCCCCAGCCAACATCAACTTGAGTCAGTTTATCAAATTGCTCTGTAATTTTTCAACGCATATTTGACAAGTGCTTATTTTAGTCAGTTCATGGCAAACTCTTCTAGAATAATAAATGATAATTTATGTTTCTTAGAGATCAGATATGTGCCCTCAGAGAGAAGATACAATGTTGTAAAAAATAAAAATGGTTACCTGTGTGTCACTTAGATATTGTGACAAGCAATTTGTGCTTCAAAGTAAATGATAAGATCGTGTCTATCAAATCCAAATTTTTTCTCAAAATATAGCTCTTAATCCACTCTAGGAATTTACTTAGAACACAGTAGGAAATCCAGACCTCTATACTACAAGGCGTGGAAGACTCCTGTCCTAGAAACAGGATCAGAGACAGCCCACTCTTTAAACTACATGGAATCTATATTCCAGAGTTCTAAAATATTGGTTTAATTTCAAAATTAAGGTTTCTTTTTGAATATCATGGAAGCTGGGAAAATAAAATTAAAAGAAATAAAGTGAAAAACTTTTTTTAGTGGATGGTGAGGAGAGAGAATAGTACTTGCAGTTCTGTTCTTATTTTGCAGTGTCTCTATCATTTGGGTATTATCTTCTGTGGTATAGTCTTTTAAAGAAAGATTTATGTCTTTATTTCTACACAGAATACAATTCAAGCATTTTTTGTTGCATAAACATTTTTATAAGGATGGACTTAATACTTGTATAATATAGAGTATCCTGAAGTATCATGAAGAATTTGTTGTCAAATATTTAAGCTGTTTCTAAAATTTCACCTTCTAAAGAATGTCAGAATGTGTATCTTGGTGCTTAAAGATGTTGGATACTGGGAATTATTTCACAAAGGGAGAGCTCTGGTATAGTATTTTGTATATATGGTGGGAGGTGATATTTTGAAAATTATTAATGTTTTCTTTTATTGCTTTATTTTTTGCTTATTTATCATACTGATAATTGAGTGATTGTCTTATAAATCAACTATATTATAAAAATGAAGCCTCATGTTGTCTAATTTAGACAAAAAATAACTGTTAGAAAATTATTTGCTAGGGATCAAATATATGGTGATGGAAAGAGAACTGACTCTGTGTGGTGAACACACAATGTGATATATAGATGATGTATTACAGAATTGTACACCTGAAATCTAAGTAACTTTACTAACAATTGTCACCCCAATAAACTTTAATAATATATATGTATATAGATAAATAGGTAGATAGATAGATAGATAGATAGATAGATAGATAGATAGATAGATAGATAGATAGATGTACACACATATATAAACAAAGTTATTTTCTTAGTTTTGTGATCCCTATACTCTCATATCACCAAGAAATGGCAGGCGATGGATGGAGTTGGTGTGGGTTAGAAAAAAAGGTTTTATCATTGTTGTTACTGTGTTTGTTTTTGTTTACTCGTTTTGTTTTTCATGAGATATGTTAGCATATTAATTTATTTTTATGAATAAATATCCAATGAGTGTTGACAGCAAAGAGTGAGAGGTTTTAAGACAACTCACCTTCCTCACACTCTTCCAGATTTTTACAGAATGCATTTGAATAGTTTACACAGACCACAGTTTGCCTCCACTCAACTCTCCAGCCTACATACTCTATAGATACCATTCTATTACTATCTGCTTGCTACACATACCTGAGGAAAGCCATTATCTTGTTACTCTGGTCTTCTTTAAGTGTTTCTATTTTAACGTAATATATGTCAACATATGAATTCAGTCTATTGCCCTAAAGATTTGGGACTGAGTTCACCTTTATTCAGTCTTAGAGTGTATGGACAAAAATCTCCTTAAAAAGATTTGGAAAAGTCTTGAGAAGTTTCTGATGTCATTACTTTGCCACAGGGAATTCAACAGGACTGAGGGTACCTATTCTGAATTCCCATCCCCTCTTTTTTAACTCGGGAAATACATTAAAGAGAGAGTACCCTTTGGTGCAAATTTTGGAAAGGGTGAAGTTGAGTCCTGCTTTTCAAGTACCTTTGCTGTACTCGATGATCTCTTATCTAGAGAAGGAATCCTCATTCATCTAGCCAGTAACCATGTTGGTTGAGTTTGAATTGGTATGCCTGGATCTAACACTGGGTAATATAATTCAGGGTATTTCTAAATTTTGCTCTCTACGAAGAGAACATTTATTCAATAAATATGGATTGATGCCCAGTAATGTGCATGACAATTTGATATGTTCGGTGGTAGCCATCCAACTCCTTCAGTAAAAGTAGCAGAAGTATTGAGTCAGAATGACCAGAGTTTAAACATGGCTTGACCAAGGTAGCTTTAATGTTCTCCTCAGCTTGACTAAATTTTAAACAGGTTTCTTCTTAAATCTTGGTCCCTGACTTTTCTTACAGTATTTAGGAAACCTATAAATTGTGTCTCTGCCCATTGTGCTGTAACCTTTTTAAAAACACCTGCCTTTTTAAAAACAACCTGGGACCATCTTTCTCAAGGTCCTGGCTCTGGTGTCTGAGATTCCCACAGTAGGGAAGCCAGTACTAGAATCAAGGACACCTGGTCCCTGAATAGTTCTTCTCAGAGGTTGCTTGACTGTCTTCTGTCCTCTAGTGGTAATCTGTAGAATTACTTCAGCCTTATTTCAAGATTTAGCGAGCCTATGTTGAAAACAATTGTCCCAAATCCTCTATGCCAGGATTTTAGAATGTGGAAAACGTTCTGTTCTGTGGGGGGGAGGGGGGGACAGAAAATAATTACATGTTCTCTGAAAATATTGTACACATTTAATTTTGCCACAGATAGCCTCTTCTAAATTTATCCTGAGTTCTATCTTGGTTTGACCAGTTAGTTGCCTTGTTAAAATGCAGGGACAAAAATGGTTTGAGGTTGGTGCAAAAGCAATTGTGGTTTTTGTAATCTTTAACCTTGTAAACCACAATTATTTTTGCACCAACCTGATAATAAGAGTAAAAAAGGATAAAAGAGAGGCAAATTTTATTGAGCATTTGCTATGTACCAGGGAATGCGTTAAATGTTCCATATGCATTCTTTCGTTTAATCCTCACAAGAAACTGTGAGGCAGATACGTATACATGATAGATAAAGACTTCCTGAGTTTTAGTGCCTTGTTCAAGATCACACAGAGAGCCAGTGAAATATTTCAAATCTGGCTCATCTGTCTAACTCTAAATTCCTTGCACTTAGCAACTATACATTCTCTGAATGAAATTTCTCATGTGGCAAGTGCCCAAATGTCATGATCCCTTTGCCTCATATTTTCCCCTAATTGCCAGTGTATTTCTCTGCCATACATTACCAAGCTTCTTTTAAAAATGTCGAAAGAGATAGATAATGCCACTTCTTCACTTCCCATTCATAATTCAATCTACCTCAGTCTGTCCCTGGCTCCAAACTAGTCCACTGAATATATTTTTATTAAGTAAGGTTAACAATGACCAATGTCAGGTGCCAAGAAACAAGACTTATCTATGCAGGTTTCCAGTGATCTTTACTCAAATTCTGAAGAACATTAAACCTAAAAGACCACTCCCTTCTTTTCAGAACTGGTTTTCTAATTTAACTTCCATTACATTATTATTTCAAATTTCTGTTTTTCTTTCTTCTCCTATTTTTTTTTTCCCTTTTCCTCCTCTTCCTCCTTTTTCTTCTTTTCCCCTTGAGCTTCATGTTCATCTCAGTAAAACTTTTTGGTGTATTTGGTAGACTCAAATCCTCAACTTAAATTCAAATGAAAGAATAAGTCAACCTCACTTTTGACTCTCTGTTCACTTCCATAGGTTAAAAAGTAAAGATCCATTGATCCATGTTACAAACAAATTTGCATCTCTATGAGATCTCTAATCTTGTTCCCATCTAAGTAAGTGGCATCTCCATTTTAAAATCTCAAATTCATCTAAAACTAAATATATCTTAAATATCTATCTTGGTTTTCCACTAAATCACAAAGACTTCATTGCTACCTATTACCGCACATTCTGTCTTACCTCAAAAATTGTCAAATTTATCTACCCAGCTCTTCAAACTAGAAACTGTGCAGCTAGACTTTACCTCCACTTCCCTTTTCTTCATCTGTAACATCCCATCTATCATCTTTTTTGTCTCCTCTCTTTTCTCCACCTTTGTCTCCACCTGCGTAGCTCAGGACACTGACATCAATCCCCATAATTACTGCAACAACTCCTTAATCCTTTCACTTGTTCTATGCTAGCCTAATTCTGTACCAGCTATTTTAAAAGACCTTCATAATAGTCAAATGCTATTATGTCACTTATCTGCTCAGTCTTTCTACAGCTTCTGAGTTTCCATAGAGTAAAGCCCATACTCTGAATGTCCCAACATAATTTGGCTTCACCCCATGTCCCCCTTCATTCTTCACCTCATATGTAACTTCAGTCACTCATGTCTCCCTGGATTTCCTCACACACTTATATTTACAACATTGGTTGGAACCTTCGTTCCTGAATCTTTATATCCTGACTATGGGAAAGAAACAGCACCTTATATTGGTTGCTGTTTTGGGAATTATTTAAACCCTGTATAGTTTTCCCATCCCTGAAAAGTGTTGTTATTCAGCTGCCCGTATCCAGCCCCAATTGTGCCTGATTTGCTATATATTTTTCCCTATCAATTATCACCTTCCAATATAGTATATAATGTTCTTGGTAATTATGCTGCTTTTCTTGGTCAATATTTCTCCATTAGAATGTAAATTTTATAAACGCAGGAATACTTGTTGGTTTTGTTCATTTATGTGACTCTATCCCTTGCACATAGCAGAAGTGACATAATTATTTGATGAATGAATGACAAAACAAATGTGTCATGTTTAAAAGTCTATATTAAGTCAAGGAAACTAGAATAGAGACTTTTGGCATGCCCATTCAAAATCTGTCTACTTTTACTCCAATTATTTTATTTTCTCTGTTTAAAAATGAATTTAAATTCACATGAGAAATAACATGCCTCGTTTTATTTGGCAAGACACCTGTGACAGTTATGTTTATTGTTCAATTTTGCTATGCATTCTAGACATATATTGAAAATAGAAGTTATAATAAATCTCAGATCTAAATCAAGTTCAAGGAGCTAATCTGGACTGTCAACGTATATAAGCTTTCACTCATTTCCATGCTATTACATGAGCACATTCTAAAGAACATAGTGGAAAACATACTTTTATTATAAAATAAGATTGCTAGGGCATACACTTCTGTTCACTATTGTAACTCAGTTCTCAAATATGCAGGCATTAAATTCCCAATTTTACTATTTTGGAAATTAAAAAATACAAAAGTTTAATTTTATTAAAATGTTTCTTAAAATCCAGCCAAAGACAATATTACTGATATCTTACAACTTGTACTTTACCCGGTAGCTCAAATATATTTAAATGGAAATCAACAAAGTCATTGTATTTTAGCAACCAGGGGATAAAAAAGAGGTAATAGAATAACTTTCTACTGTAAGAACAATAAAATAAATATATGCACAACTTTAAAAGTGAGATATTTTAATATTCAAATATTCTAATATTGTTTTATATGTACTCCAAAGTTAATATTATTCACTTCCTTATTTTTGGTTAGATGATTACATGTTCTTATAGAGAATTTGGAGAACATAGTTGAAAGATGAATGTATGTATAAGAACATGTTTTCTGAACTCATTTTACTTCTGGTATCATTAATTGTCATATTAACTATTATTTTATAATGAACCTGTTTCCAAGCACTTTTCTGGTCCTGTTGTCACTTTATCACATCATTTTTTTAAAAAGATTTTATTGGGGAAGGGGAACAGGACTTTATTGGGGAACAGTGTGTACTTCCAGGACTTTTTTTTTCCAAGTTGTTGTCCTTTCAGTCTTAGTTGTGGAGGGCGCATGTCAGCTCCATGTCCAGTTGCCATTGCTAGTTGCAGGGGGTGCAGTCCACCATCCTTTGCGGGAGTCGAACTGGCAACCTTGTGGTTGAGAGCCCACTGGCCCATGTGGGGATCGAACAGGGAGCCTTCGGAGTTAGCAGCATGGAGTTCTAACCGCCTGAGCCACCAGGCTGGCCCCTCATTTTTTTTATTTTATTTTATTTTTTGAAATCCTTTGTATAACCTAAATACTTAAAAGAAAATGAACATACATAATTTATTTTAGCATTATCTTCTCTTGTTTTTAAGTTAAAGGTAACATTTTTATTTTGTTTAGTTTTCTACTATTTTAAAAAGAACTCTTTATGGGCCAAGGAAATAGAACAATGATTGTCCTATAGCATTTCAATCATTTATTGTACTTTTAAAGTTCCATTGATGTGTGATAAATAGTATATCTATTAATTCAGAAGTTATAAGTGCACAGCACAATTTTCACAAAGTGAGCAGACCTAGGTCTCCACTGCCTGAATCAAGAAATAGAATATTTTCTTCAATGCAGGAGTGCCTTGTCACCTCCCTTTGCGTCCTGAACTCCATTCTAGTGGCTACCTGAAAGACAACCATTTACCTGATTTCTAACCCATGGTTTGTATTTGTATTTTATTTTTTTATAACTTTATATAAATAAATCATTGAATACAGACTTTTTGTGAATACGTTTTTATTGAGTATACCCCTATAAATAGAAGTGCTAGATCATAAGGCATGTAAAGACTCACCAGCAGTAGAAACTATCAAATAATTTTTAAAGTCGTTTTATCAACTCATGCAATATATGCAAGTTCCAATTAATCCACATGCCTCCCAGCAGGAAATATCATGATGTGTATTTACAGTCAATGAAGTGAATGCGTAGTGGTACTTCATTGTAATTTAAATTTGTGTTCTCTTGTTGACTAAATAATTGAGCACCTTTTCATATGTCCATTTGCCATTTGGAGACTTTGGTAAAGAGCCTTTATTGAGATGCCAATTTTCCTATTGGTTTGATTAATTTTATTGATTGAATTGTAGAGTTATTTTTCTATAGTGTGTGTGTGTGTGTGTGTGTGTGTGTGTGTGTGTTATAATTTCTCCCACTATATTCCTTCTTTCTTCAATGATGATAACTAACTTTTTAATTCAAATGAAATCCAATATTTTATAAGTCTAAGAAAATGAAAGCTATCCTTTTCCAGGATTCAGTAGAAGATACTAGATTGTATTTAGTTGTCATGTCTATTTAGTATGTTAGTCTGATTCATTATCTACCATTAACTTAACCAATTGTTCAACCTTAATATAAACAACTCAAGTTGCTTTTGAATTGCTAAGCTGAGTCCCTTTCTGCAATTTATTTTAGGGACCTTTTCTTAGAGTCCTCAGTTCCCAGACAGGTAGAAGTGTTTTATGGCTTTGTAAATTAACTGGCACATTTGGGCTTTTATAGTGAGAGTGTGCTCTCTTGTAATATTTCTACATCTGAATTGTAAATCCTATTTTCTATTTTTTATAAGGATGATTAACTCATAAATTTCCACTATTTTCCCCCTGTATGTATGCTACTCTGTTAAGTATCACTATCTCTGTCCTAGTTTTGATATGCAGTAATTTTACAATTATTAAAATAAGATCCGATTTATATAATGATTTCTTCTTTGACCATAGGCTATTTATAATCTATATATTTATATTACTTAAAAACTTTAAGTAATTTTCTAGTTTTCCTAGAGTTACTCTTAGCATAAATTGTAGTGTGATCAGAGAATACATTCTGCACGGTTTCAATCTTTTGATTTCCTTTTACTTTGTGATGAAGTTTATGTTGAATTTTTGTGTTTTATGTGCTTGAAAAGAGTGTTTACTGCTTATTTAGGTTATTCACAGAGCTTGTATATATGAATAAAGGGAATTTTTATTAATAATGTTGTCAAATCCTTTATATTTTTACTGATATTTTGTTTACATATGTTGTGTACCTCTGATAGAAGTGTGTTTAAATCACTTTTTTTTTATATATATATTTTTTTTTTTGAAACCATACTCTTAAGTGCAGAATGTTTAGAATACATGAATTAAATCTTTCAACATTATAAGTAATCCTCTTTATCTCTAGGAATTAAATGTCTTTGATATTTCTTAAGTGCTATCATAACATAGACACATTAGCTTTCTTTTGGATCACATATTTATAAACATCAATTTCAATTATTTAGCTTTCAAGCTTTCTGAATAACAAGTACTTAGATATATTTATTATACATGGCATACATTTGGGTATTATTTATTTAGCCATATGATTATATTTAGAACATTTATACATTTATACTTAATATAATTTCTCATTTCTAATGTGTGTTTAATCTGTTCCACCTACTCTATGTACCTACTTTGTCATGTCTTGAATTTCTTTTTATTATTTTCAGCTTTCCATTTTTTGTTGTGTATGTTTAGTTTTTTTCCTAAAAATCAAAACTTTCATTTTTGATTTAGAAAGAATAATATTAATTGATAATTTTACACTTTTTTCATTCCAAAAAGTAACAGGAAATTAGAACACTTTAACTCCGTTTACCTCTCATCTGATTCTGCTCTTTCCAATATTTCAGAGTACCAAATTCTTTTATTTTTAATTAAAGTTTATTGGGGTGACAATTGTTAGTAAAGTTACATAGGTTTCAGGTGTATAATTCTGAATACATTATCTATATCTCACACTGTGTGTTCACCATTCAGAGTTAGTTCTCCCGCCATCACCATGTATTTGATCCCTTTAACCCTTATCTACCAACCCCTATCCCCCTTACCCTCTGGTAACCACTAAACTATTGTCTGTCTATGAGATTTTGTTTCTTCATTTGTTTGTCTGGTTCCTTTGTTGTTTTCAGTTTTATATCCCATATGTCAGTGAAATCATATGGTTCTCAACTTTTTCTGTCTGACTCATTTTACTTAGCATAATAATCTCAAGATCCATCCCTGTTGTGGCAAATGGCAATATTTCATCTTTTCTTATGGCACAGTAGTATTCCATTGTGTATATGTACCATTTCTTCTTTATCCAGTCATCTATCAAAGGACATTTTGGTTGTTTCCATGTTTGAGTCCGCAATCTTAGCCCACTCAATCTGATCCCCTGAGGATAGTACCCACGTCAAGAAGACTATGTTAACTGTATAACATTTATGTTCAAACTTCATTAAGCTAAATAGTGCTTCACTTCTTCTGGCAACATAAGACTTTAAAAGTTATAGGTCCCCAGAGGGTAAGGGGGTGGGGGATAGGAGATAAGGGTAAGGGGGATCAAATATATGGTGATGGAAGGAGAACTGACTCTGGGTGGTGAATACACAATGAGATTTATAGATGATGTATTACAGAATTGTACACCTGAAATCTATGTAATTTTACTAACAATTGTCACCCCAATAAATTAAAAAAAAGTTATAGGTCATTTTTATCAAAAGAGCAAAAGAAAAAATCCTTTATGTGTGAATCTAATTTTCACAATTTCGTACTCTATTTTAGGCTACTGAATGATATGTTTACTAAGAGAGATCATTTTTAAAAAAAATAGCATTCTACTATAATTGTTTGTTTTCCAGGAACACTATTCTTTCTCCATTTTAATGTATGTCAGTACTCTTCTCTCCATTTCTCCTAGGATTTCCATTTGACACCTCTAATTCTCAATACCCTGCATCCAAGTCAGTGATTACATTTCACCAGGTTAACTCCCTTTTTCCTTCTTCTTGAAACTTATTTCTTTCTTTTAATTTGTTCTGCATCTTCACTTATTAAAAAATATAATTAGTTTTTGCATGATATACTGCAAAATCCCCCCAACTTACTTGCTTTATTTTGTTTTTTCCTCTTTAATAGACATAGATGTATATAGTATTATATATATATATAATATTATATATATATATATAATAATAGTATTATTATATATATATAATGCTGATATAAAATGCCCTCACTTGGATTAAATTCTACAAATAAGATGGTCCTCATTGCCATAAAGTAAAACACAGCCATCACATAACATTAAATATCTTCCACAACCTGGCCTTTGCCCAACTTTCTAGCCTCATATTTTGTTACTCTTTTGCATTTTATTTTACAGCAACACCATACCTAATCTCATAGGCTTTCTCCAGTCATTCATGAATAACAAAGGAAGGAAGGAAAAAAGAAAGGAAGGAAGAAAGGGGAAATGGATTGCTTCATGAATTATGCTCAGTATAGTTACATTGCAACAGGTAATTTAAGAAAAGAAATATGTCATAAGAGTTTTGAAATTGAATACCTAGGAAAATACTATATGCCATTGTTCATATGGAAAATAAAACAGGACCATTTGAGACAAAACGTGTATTCAGATTTTTAAAATGAGTCTCTGAGAATTTTCGTGATCAGTTATGAGGATCATTAAGTAATCAGTGTTACTGCAATTATTTTTACTGAAAAGTCATACCATTTATTCTCTGTATAATTGTTTCCTAACAGGGAGGGAGATTTACCAGTCCACATAAATATCTAAAGTTCTCCTGTGTGACTCAGACATCTGCCCATTGTGTGGAAATTTTTTTGACTTGTCTTCATAAATTAACAAATATTTCTTTCCTGTGAGAGAAGAAACTTCCCCAAACCATAATTTTACTTTTGCTGAAGTATAAATAGTATATTCAGTGTCACTCTACTGTAGCATAATGAGATGACACAGGCTTAATTTTAAGGAGATTGTTTAAGATGCTTAATTTTTACAAAGCTCAGAATGATTTATTATAGCAATTGTTCTATTGAATTATGACCCCGAGGCACAAATCTTACAAATATGCTTTATAGATGTGCTTTAAAATAAAAAACTGGTCTTTTAATCTGAACTTTAAATAACTTCATATTTTTGATGTATTGTATTCATTGTAAATAATTCAAATAGCACAGAAAAGTGTTAAGGAAATTACCTGAGTGCCCAGTAAGTTTGGTAATTATAAGACATATTTTCACAGTTTTGGGGAGTCTGATTTAAGGTGTTTCTTCTCTTTCTCAGGTGAGGTGAGGTATTTTGTTCTTCTTCATGAACATAGCAGAGGTACCAGTGTTTGAAACTTGCCTTGGGTACATAGAAATTGGGAAAGAGATGAAAGCTAGCCTTTCATTGGTCCAGATTGTAGCTAGAAGGGTTTTCTCTAGCTGGTGTCTGAAAGGGTAGTTATGAAATCCTTGATCATGATGGCTTCCTTAGTTTTTCAAGTTTCGTTGTTATCGTAACTGAACCTAAGAACATTGGTCCAGAGAAAAAAAGCAAGAGACAAAATCAAGAGCCTAGAAGAGATAGACATGAAGAAAACCTAATCAAGGAGAGAAAGTGAGATACACACACATATGGAAATTTAACCCGATGCAAGTTTTGTTGGAAAATGTGTTCCAAAAATCTGTTCTTTTATTGTTTTTGAAATTATCTGATAATCTAGTCAGAAATCAGAGAAATTGTGATCTTTTAAAAAGTCCTATCTAGAGAAATAGTCCTAATAAATTTAAGAATTTAGTAGAATGTATCTGAGAATGTGTATTTCTCTATATTGGAACTTTATTTAAATTAAATCTAATAATGTAAAGTATTTTATTCTTAATAAAACTTTTCATGTATTGCTAGATATTCTCTATGCCCATTTTTTTCATTATGTTAGCACAGATATATTGATATATTTTATTCATAATAGCATTCTAATTTACAGTTCTTAACTTATCTAGAAATTTAGCCAACACCTATCTCAGAGAGCAATGGCATTCATAAACTTCCTGGACTACCTTGAAATGCTACCACCTTATCAACTAATTATGCTAATAAGGTCCCTGAGATCTAAAATGATATGGTTAATATGTTCAGTAATGAGATGTATATGAAGATCAGTCTATGGTAAGTAGAATAATTTAAACTTTCAAGATCACTCTAGGATATCCAGTCCTAAAAATACATTTTATTAGACAAAATATCACTAAAAATAGTTTCTAAGGTACTGCAAATAAATATGGTATGTCTTTTGTTGTGGCACTCTAGTTCCTAACAGATCTAACCCTTTCTCAGAGGATAACTATAAATTCTGGATAATTTTTTAAAAATAATAATCTGAGCGCTCTATGTGGTAAACAAAAGGAGACAAATTTTGGAGGTAGTTTCAATACTTTTAAAAAGAGAATTTCATGATATGAGATACACATTTCCTCAGGTCGTAGTTGCTGCATAGGGGAAAACATTGAAGCGTTTACTAATTGCAAATAAAAATGTATTGGACGAATTGTATTTTAGGTTATATATCACAGGAGAGATGATTTTTAAACTGTAGGATAGTTCTGAAGTACCTCATTTAAACTCAGTGGGGAAAAAGGACAAAATTAAAATGTGAAAGGGAAAAAGAGATTGAGAGTGAAAGTAAATAAAACTTCCACTTCAGGATCAGTTGCAGGAACAGGGTTCTTCCACTAGGAAAACAGATTCAGATTAAAATTTGAGAAGGAAAAATATTTCCCTGGTAGATCCCTCTCTAGATCGTATAATTTCTTGGAAAATGACATTAGGAGCCTCTATGGTTCTTTGACATATAAAATACCAGTACACAGGGAAAGAGAAAAAAAAAAAACTAGAAAAATAAAAATAAATAAATGGAAAAATTAGTAAAAACAATGAGGAGTTGTCAAAGCAGTATGTATTTCAGAAAATAGAGGGGGAAACTGTATTTTATGAAACCAGTGTAATAAAAGTGAATATATAAAAAAGTATAATAAAAAGTATACAGATACTTCATAAAGATAGACACAAAAACCCTTAATAACATAATAATATATCGAGCTCAACAATATATAAAAAGTAAAATGCACTTTTGTGTCCTTGGCAGTGTTACCTGACCCAAGTGTAACCATGGGAGTCTCCTAGTTTCTTGTCTTCCAAAAAAACAATGCTCTTTTTCTTTGTGACCCATTAAACTATGGGTCATGTTGATTATTTTTGTGTCCCAGATGCCTTCCTCAAAGCCTAACACTCGATAGATGTTTTTGAAATAAATGAGTGGTTCTCAGAATTTAGTCTGCGTCAGAATCACCTGGAGGACTTGTTAAGACACAGCAGGCTGGGCCCCACCCCCAGAGTTTCCAACTCAGTAGATCCTGGGTGGGGCCCAAGGATGTTCATTTTGAACAAGTTCCCAGGTAATGTTGGTGCTGCTGGTCTGGAGACCACACTTTGCGACCCATGGAATAAATAGAGTTTGAATTGTTAAAGGTCTAATTATTTTATTACAAAATGAAAAATTGTATATATGGTTGAGAGGTTTAGAACTTTACTTAGTTTTGAATTGTCCTTACTTTTTCATCATTTTTATTTTTCTTCTTTAAAAATTTTATCCTCTAGAAATTGAAAAAGAAAATCGTATTTCTCCAATAATAGCATCCTATAATGTTTTATTGTTTATTTCTTCTCTATATATGAATTCTCTAGAGACAAAACAATTGAAAATATTTGGGGGGGGTTTCTGTTCATAGAGAATGTTTTCAAGTATTTTTAGTATTGTGGTTGCATAATGTAACAGTAAATTGTCTTTTAACATGAAAAAAAAGTAAGATACATTCTCAGACATATTGGAGACATCTATAACACAAAACAAAACAAAATAAAACCCTCTGAGTGACGTTACACTTAATGGTAAAAGACTGAATTATGTTCCTCTATGATCAGGAATGTGGCAAGGACGACAACTCTCATCACTTCTACTAAGCATTTGCCAAATGGCAAAACTAAAGCAATTAGTAACAAGTGTGATATTTTTAATTTAAGATAAAACAATCCATGAATTAGGGGAGTACAGTGCCTCACAAGCAGTAGAGTATTGTTCCAGAGAGATTTGGGGGCAAGAGAGAGTTTTAGAGAGCGTTAGGAGAGACAACAGGGAAACAAGGCATGATTGTCTAGCAGGTGGGATTTCCTTATGAAGGTAGCAAGTCCTATTTTGTAAGGTAAAATGAGGTTAGCTAAAGCTGAATTGGAGGATTGTGATGGACTTATGTTAGGTTTCCTTGACAGGTGTTTTCTGTAAGTGCAAACTGATTTAAGTTTAGATTTCTGACATGGGCCAGGCCACTGGGGCAACCCCATGTTGTGGGTCCAAATGTAAAAATTAACTTTATCATATTGTACTAGTGAGGGAATGTCAAATACAAAAAAAAAAAAAAAAATGCAATAAGGCCAAAAAAATCAAAAACAAAAACTCCTAAAAGCCATAAAGATAAGGAAGAAATAAAGTTGACTCTATTTGCAGCTATATTTGCTTACATAAAAAAACCTCTGAAAAGTCTATAAAATAGCTGTTAGAACTGATAAGTAAACTTAGCACAGTTCAGAAAAAAGTCAATATATTCAAGTCAATTATAATTTTATAGGCTAGCCATGATTTAAAAAATGTAACTAAGAAAAATCCATTCAGAATAGCACCTAAAAATAAATTCTTAGAAACAAATTTAATAAAAAATATCCAACATCTTTACATGAAATGAATATTATAAAACACTGCTGAGAAAACTTTAAAATAATCTAAATAAATAATGAGACACATCATGATTGGTAGATTTAACATTGTAAAGATAGCAATTTCTCTCAAATTGAACTACAGTTTCATTGAAATCAAAATGCCAATTCAAGTTGGCTCTTCTTCAAGCTGATTTTGTGTCTGTGTGCATTATTTTTATCATTAATTTTTATTTATTTTAATGAACTTAAAAAATTCATAATACTTCTAGATTTAAAGAATAGTATTAAGAATATTACAGAAAGATTCCCTATAGCCCACAGCCAATTTTTCTTATTGTTAATAACTTACATTACTAAAGGTTTTGGTCATCACTTCCCCTGTGTGGAAAAGGGGGCTAGTTCCCACACTAATGAACAATTCTCCAACACCAACTGGGTGTTTTATAATGACTCTCTAGTTCAATTTGAAATTGTTATCTTTTTACATTGTTAAGTCTACCAGTCCATTTAACTCAATTCTGACACTATCTACTTGGAGATAGATAAAAATAGGAAAAATACAATCAACAAAGTCAAATATTCTATTTGTTTTGAAAAGAAAAAAATACAATACTTTTTTTTCAAACTAATCTTGGGAAATAATAAGGGGAATCAATTATATTAGAGTGGAAATGTAAACGGGTAAAGTTATAAATGCTGCAAAGTTAAAAAAAATGTGAAATACAAAAACAAACATTAATTATTAAGAAATTCTTCAAATGAGCTTGAAAGTAAAAATAATTACTAATAACAAAACTTTTTAATCTGCCACTATTCCCCATTCACTACAAAGACTCTTGGAGAGGGATGTGTCTTAAAGACCAGGAATTTTCAATGGACTTTCTATTTTTTCTATGTTTCTGAACTAAGCACTTTGAAACTGCCATCCACTGATTAGAAGCATCTTTCTATGATGATAATATTCTTCAAATTAGTGTTGAATTTCTTAATGGGATAATAAATCACAGGCTCTTGGAATTATAAATTGCAAATCTTCCTTATAATCTAGAATTTTATAATCTAGAATTTTATAATCTAGAATGACAAAATGATGGAAGGGAAATACCATAAGTGGAGACCAAAGAAAAAAGAATATTAGAACCCCTAACAATCTATTTATAAAAGTATGTTTCTCCTGAGTGAAGCTTTGCTGGGTCCATAGTTTCACTGTCTTGGTAGGAAGGCTTTATATGGCCAATAAAACCTCTTTGTCTTAATCAGTTTGGGCTGTTGTAACAAAATGCCATAGACTGGGTAGCTTAACCAATAAACATTATTTCTCACAGTTCTGAAGGTTGGGAAGTCCAAGATCAAGATAACTGCAAATCCCATCTGGTGAGAGACCACTTACTGGTTCATAGGTGGCCACTTATCATAGTATCCTTATATGGTGGGACAGAACAGGCAAGCAAGCTCTCATGTCTTTTGTTACAAAGGCACTAACCCCATTTATGAGGTCCACTTTCATGACCTAGTCACCTCCCAAAGGACCAACCTCACAATACTATTATATTGGGGGTTAGGATTTAAAGGTATAATTGTGGAGACACAAACATTGAGTTCATAATAGTCTTAGAGTGAAATTGACTCTACTATCACCTAAACAATTGTGTGTGTGTGTGTGTGTGTGTGTGTGTGTGTGTGTGGAGAGGGGGTGGTAAAGAGAAGAATGCCCTGAGACTGATAAACCACAAGTTCTAAAAAGTAAGGACAGCTTGATATATAGAAACGTAATCATTATTTAATCATTTTCATAGATTTTAATTATCTGTGATATCCATTTAGTTATACAGAGAATCATAATATTTTTGACAACCAAGTTTAGGGTTTAAGATGACTACTACTTTTTTTTACTGAAAGTTTTATTTTTTTCCTGATCATTAGCATGTTAATTATTTTTTTTAAAATGGTAGGGAAAAATCACAAAGAAAAAAAAAGTTATGTATAATCCAAATCAGAAGTAACTTCTATTAGCGTTTTGGTGTGCATCATTCTCTTTTTTTCCTCTCTGTGTGTGTATGTATGTGTATGAGTGTATGTGCAAGCAAGCAATGAATACATTGATGGCCACTTCTTGACTATAGATGGTAAGGGAACAATAAAACATATTTCTTCCGAAGGCTTATATGGATTAAATTCGGATCAAATGTATTGAGATCAAAATGTGATAACAAGGAAATGATTAACCTTTATGGTAGAAATGTCTAAAAAAGCACCAGTAATCCAGCCATTCAGTTATTCACACCAATCACAATTTATGCAATTTTACCCCTACCGTTGTCTTCAAATAATTTTTCTACATTGGAAAAAAAATACCATTCATGTGTATATTATGTGTATACCAAAGATCTATAGGCAAAACTTTTTTTATCTGTATCTTCATTTAATTCTCATAACATTTTGCTTAAATTGTTGAACTTTCTAGCTCTAATTAACTTAACACATGAGTCATGTGTGGGTCATCATTGATTAATCCTGCCCTCATTTACAAAAAGGCCTATGAACATTATTAAGCTAAATTTATGATTTTCTTTCCTTCCAAAAGCAAGCAAAGTGTGGTAGTCCCTCCTCTATGCTTCCATAGCACCTTATACAATTTTTCATTTTAGCACTCATCTCACTGCTGTAATTATGTGTTTGCATTTGTCTCTCATTAAATAATGATCCCATTAAAGCAATACCTGTTTCTCATTTAACCCTAAATCCCTGGCACCTAGCAAAATTCTTAGCATATAGTAGACTTCAGGAAATAATTGTTCAATGAATGAAACCATCAAACTTCCTATATCACTGTCACCAGCTTTAATGACACAATTTGTATAGCACTATTGACAGAATGGCCTGTTTTCATTGTTATCTTTAGAGATTTCACAGCTGCTATATACACATTGAATCATCTTTAGGTTTAGTCATCTCTATACAAATTTACAAATCATCAGAGAACACATCATAGGGTTTGTGAGCTGCCCAAGTAAATAATTAATTTACAATTACTAATAGATATCTGATTTGGTCTTTGTCAACCTCCAAAGAAATAGGACCAGTAATCATTTTGTAATATATACCTGTATAAAATCATCAGGTTGTACACCTTAAACTTACACGATGTTATATGTCAATTATATCCCAATGACCCTGAAAAACCAGACATGTTTAAAAAGAATAGTAATAGTACAAAAACATTTCCACAGCACACTCAGAAAGTCACATTGGACCTTCTTTATTGAAACCAGAAAATCTCTACATTTAGAGAACTGTAATGGAAGACAATGGTCACTAATACATATCTGGTGAATATTTGTTCTGTAGTAAAGATAAAAAATAAACAAACAAACAAAAAGCCTTATTTTATTTTAAAACAAATTTGTTAATGTAATTAACCTATTTTAAATAGCAGTCTGCACAAGTCATGCTCATTAAAAACTAGAAGTGGTGTGCACAGATTTCTGTAAGAATATATAAGTATTTCAGCTAAGAGTTGGCCAATAGTTTCTGCCAATAGTCAGAGCATTTTTAAGCTTTCTACTGGAGCTACTCTCAGACTGTGTGTCATATTTTATTTGTTACTTACTGTAATATTGTGATTTGTAAGAAATATTTGTTTCTTGCATCTGTCCCTATTTCTGCCACAGAAGTCCCAAAACACTTGGAATTTCATAAGTGTGGAGACTGATAAAAAGTATCTTTTGTTATGTTAATGAGGTGACTTTTGCACCCCACCCAAGGATGGGAACTAGTTGATAGGAGAACAAAATAGGTGATTAGAGGATTGGAACTTTCAGTCCCCCCTCCCAATCTCAGGGGAGGGGAGAGAGGCTGGAGACTGAATCAGTCACCAGTAGCCAATGATTTAATCAACCATGCTTATATAATGAAGCCTCCATAAAAACCCAAAAGGACTTGGTTTGGTGAGCTTCTGGGTTGGCTGAACATGTAGAGGTATCTGAAGAGCGGAGTACTCAGAGAAGACATGGAAGCTCCATGCCCTTTCCTCATATCTTTCTCCATGCATCTCTTCCATCTGGCTATTCCTGAGTTATATCTTTTTATGATACAACTGGTGATCTAGTAAGTAAAATGTTTCTCTGAGTTCTGTGAGCAGCTCTAGCAAATTAATTAAATCCGAAGAAGAGGTTATAAGAACCCCTAATTTATAGCCAGTCACTCAGAAGTACAGGTAACAACCTGGACTTGAGATTGGAATCCGGAGTTGTAGGGGGTCATTGGAATCTCCAATACATAACGGGTGGGTCAGAGGCACAGATGATAATCTGGGTTTGCAAGTGGCATTTCCACTGTGTGTGGAGAGCAATTTTGTAAAACTAAACGCTTAACCTGTGTAATCTGACACTGTCTCCAAGTAGATAGGCATCAGAGTTAAGTTGAATTGTAGGAGCACCCACTAGGTGTCCAGAGACTGTTGTTCTTATGGGAAACCAACTTACTCCAAAGATTGAAATTGGGTCCAGGAACACAAAAGACCTACAATGGTGGCAACTTAATTCTTAATTCTCAGAATTATAATATTGTATATTTCTCATCTTAAAGAACCAAGATAAACTTAATAAGAGTCCAGAAATAGCCTGCAACATTTTAGGACTACATATAACAAAAATGTGTGTGATTTTTATAATCTGGGAAGTCTTGTTCCTGATGTATTTTTAAATGACATTGTGTGAAGGGTGATCAAAGGGAACTAGGGAGCTTTAAGTTACTGAAAGCTATTTAGCTCTAGAATTGATGAGTTGAAACTGCAAAGTTTCGCAGAGTTAAATGTGCAGAATGAAACTGTGAGTAAAGTTCAGGATTAATTTAGAATCATTAACATAGAATCAGGTCTAGTTCATCTGAAGTAATCAAACATAGGAGTCAAAGATAATACATAATGTTTGAAGTTAGATGGGTTTAGAGGTTTGACCATTGAAGCTCCAGGAAATAATTCACTTTACTACTACCCACTACCTCTATAGCTTGAAATATATGAAAAAAGAAACCCAGCTTGAAGGATGTATTAGAGAGAGCCCATCAAAGTGGACTCTAACATATAGCAAATGGAAATGAAAAACATTTCAACCAAGGTAGAGACCCCCTCACAAGCTCCTTGGAGTCAAATGCTCAAAAATTTAATCTCCAGATTGGCATATTTATTTGGGAGCTACATAAATATTTTAAACTTCTATTTTTGCCTTTAACACCTTCTGTTTTTCGTATCCTAGGTAAAAGTGCTATAATCTGCTATGCCTCTCAAGCCAGAGATTTAGGAACTATCCTTGAGTCCTCTGTCTCCTTCACTGCCATATCCAATTCCTTGTCACTGCTAACTACAGAATATGTCCCAAGCACATCATCTTCTCTCTTTTTCATATGCCTCCATTCTAGTTGCCTTTACCATTTTACCACTCAGATGTTCTCCTAAGTGTTCTACTTCCATTTTGCCTCCCTCCCATTTTCTCCAAAGGGAAGCCAGCATAATTTGCACAAGGATAAATTCACTCATCTCTTTCCTCTGCTTAAATCAATGGGATATCTTCCAAATGAAATGAAGCAACAACAACAACAACAACAAACAAACAAACAAAAAACTCCTCAATATAGCTTATAGCACCCTGGCTCTTAGTTATCTCTACAAAATTTGTTTTGTGACATTCCTTCCTCATGAACTAGTCTCTATTTTCAGACTCTTCAACATGACAAACTTAATCTTCCATGGTCTTTTGTTTTGTTTTGAGATATATCACATACAAAATTCACTATTTTCAAATGCATACGTTGGTGATTTTTAACATTCACAAGGTTGTGCAACCATTACCACTATCTATCTGCAGAACATTTTTTATCACCTCAGAAACAATCCTGCACCCACTGGCAGCCACTCCCTGTTTTTCACTATGCTCAGCACCTGGCAGCCACTGATCTCTTTTCTGACAGGCCATTCATATACATGCATACAATATATGACTTATTGTGACTTATTTAGCCTGCAGTATTTTATTATTTTTTTTATGGCTGAATAATATTCCATTGTGTGGATGTACCATATTTGCTAATTCATTCAACAGTTCATGGAAATGTGGGTTACTTTCTCTTTGGGGCTATTATGAATAATGCTGCTATAAACATGTACGTGCATGTTTTTGTGTGGGCATGTTTTCAATTATCTTGGGTACCTACCAAGGTGTGAAACAGCTGTCTCATGTGGGAAATCAGTATTTAGCTTTTTGAGTTCCACAATAAATATTTCCACAATGGAGGCACCATTTTATATCCCACAAGTAATGAATGAAGGTTCCAATTTGTCCGTGTCCTCATCAGCTCCTGCTATTGTCTTTCTTCTTATTATTATAATAATGCCATCTTAGTTGGTGTGAAGTGGCATCTCATTGTGGTTTCATTTGCATTTCAGTAAACACTAAGGAGACTAAATATCTTTTCATGTTCTTATTGGCTATTTGTATACCTTCCTTGAAGAAATATTTATTCAGATCATTTGCCCCTTTTTTAATAATAATAAACCAGTAATAATAAGTAAAATGTTTCCCTGAATTCTGAGCCACAAATTATCAAACTTGAAGAGGGGATCATGGGTATGCCCAATATGTGGTCAACTTCAGCCGTAGTGAGGGCAGCCTGGGGACCCACTACTTAGGATTGGTATACGAAGCTTAAGGCATTTTTGTGGGACTGAGCCTTTAACTTATGGCATCTGTGGTAACTCCAGGTAGTGTCTGACTTGAATTGTAGGACACTGGTTAGTGTCATCAGGAGAGTTGGAACATTAGTTGGTGTGAGAAAAAAAACATTCATTTGGTTTCAGAAATATTCTGTAAGTGAAGTAAAAGAGTTTTCTTTTATGCACACCCACCACCACCACCACCACCACACCAGTCTGGCTATAAACTAACCAAAAATAAATATAAAATACTAGTTTAAAGCAGTGACAAAATCTTGCCATATCATAGCCAATTTGATGATCTGAATGGTCCAATACTCAATTGAATGAAATTGCGAAATCATTTTTGTTTCTTTATTGTAACAACTCATAGAATCTTACTATTTCAATCAGGATACAGAAAAAAAGAGACAAATTTCCCTTGATTTATAATTGATAAAATTAAAACACTTTCAAGTAATCAAGTTAATGCAGAAAAAATTAGCAGTATGTATTTTTTGTTATTGTTAGAATTCCCATTCATTAGGTGACCTAATAAGATGTATTTTTACTGTTTTATTTACTATATTGCACACGGCTTTGAAATCCCAATGAATTTGTGGTATAGATTTAACAAAGCAAACCAAATAACAGATTTCAAACAAATAATCCAAATCAGAATTTTAAATGTAAGTTGATGAGTACAGTAAATATCAAGGCATGTAGAATATCTCTATCACTTTATCTCAAGAAAGCGTGAGTCTCCATTTGATACATTTTACTGATTTTACAAGGCAGTTCTTTGTTTAAGCTTCCTTTCCACTAAATAGGAATTCTTCCTACACTCAGCTTTACAGAGCAGAAGTGAAGCTGCTTCCACAAGGGGGCAATTCTGTGGTCAGAGATGAGGATTTGGGGCAAGCCAACAAAGTGTCTACAATTCACTGTCTACAATTACTGTAATATAATTGAGAATATTTCCAGTACGTCTTGAAAATACTATCCAGAAGAATTTTCTCATTAGGAGGTTAATGAATGATTTCGCTGTCTAAACTCTGGCTTTGAAAACAATCTTCCTCTTTCTTCAGTGTCTGCTTTCTTCAAAGACTAATCACCACCTGGTCAAACTATTGCCATGTTGATGAATTATAGGAGTTTTCCTTCTTCACATCTTTGGCTGATACTATGTGAAGAGTGATATTCTAGTAATAGTGAACAAGCTGAAAATGAACCAATCTATGTTTTAATATTTTAGTAGGATACACAGATATGCAAGAAATAATTTAATACAGTATTATAGCAAATATCTATTAGTATAGAGATTATCATGTGAATAAAATGGAAATCTGCCTGTGCTAAAAATCTAATTGATTAATAATTCTCTATTCTGCAGTTAATCCAATAAAATCATGCTTGTAATTTGAGTTTGTGAAAGAAAATATCTTTTTATTTTTAGGAATCTTGGTATATATAATTGCCCTCTGCTTTTCAATTTTACTTTCCTACATGGACATCACCAAGTAAAATTACAGGAAAGGTATCAAACATTCATGCTCATCACTGAGGAGATGAACTAAATAGGTTGACAAGTCCTTAATTATACTGCTGAATAAAATAAACAAGTTTTTAAAACTAATTAATTTAGCTTTTAAGTTACAGATAGTAATTATTGCTTTTGTTACATTTACTCTAATGCCCAGGGCACTTGGCACAGCAAAAAGTAAATGAATATATCATTTCTGATCAGATTGATAAACATACTCTTACCTTCCAACTAATTTTTAGATAATGTTAATTAGAGAGCTTGTTGCAAAAATACTTAATGAGTCCTCATGTGAAGTGGAAATCCTGAGTATCTTCGTCTTTGTGCCTTAATACAGACTTGATTAGCTCCAGGGTAATTATGTTCTAAAGTACTAATGAAAAAATACTAGAAAGAGGTACATTTTAATTGTTACAAATAAGAAATTATATAAAATAAATCTTCTCAAAAAATAATGCATTAGAAATATTGTAATTTTGGAAAACAATGAAAGTATACTAGAACTATATTAATTCTAAATACTTTTTCTTATGATTTTAGAAATAATGTGATTAATACAAGTATTTAGGTGTACTAAATCTTTTATGCTGAATGTCAATTTATTCAGCAAAACAGCAGCAGCACAGCCCTAGTTTGGGGTTTAAGATCACCGTCCTACTCATCAGACACGATTAGGTTTTCACCTAATACAACATTTGTGTAGCTTTACAGATAAATACAAGGCAGGATTTATAGCAGGTACAGATTCTTCATCTCATTGAGAGGCCCAATAGCTGAATTTTACACAGGTTCTTTGCCTCATCCTCACATTCTCTATACACAAGAAATGAAGCAGGCATAATAGCCAGATGATGTTCTGTTTTTCTAGAAATAATTGATATATATATATGGTGTTCAGTAGCAATCTTAAATCACCTTAATCCAACCAGAGGTTGAGTAGATTTGAACTAGGTATTCAAGTCCCTGAGAGGACTGGTCTGTGTAAGGTTTACTCTTATTCTCAGGATTTATTCACTCAGAGTTCTGCTACACCCCATGATGATATATTTATAGATCTCAGTGTGCTATGTGTTGTCCCAATAGTTCTTCCTGGTGGTACTTTTATTTAAGTTCATTAGAATGAGAGCTGTGAAAATTCTTTGAGTCCTGAATTAAAGCTGTTTTGCCAAGAAACATTTACATTAACTGTTTGCTTGTTATCTGTGAGCACTAACTACCTATGATCTCTCAAGAAAAAAAGTATTTTTCAGTGCACGGAGATTTTCCAAACTGAATGACATGTTTCCATGGAATTGACTTTTGATGCTAAATTCTCAGTGGATGATTTTATTTTATTGTGTTTTGTTTTCCTCTTCAGCATCAAGTATCTATAGATTGTCTAGTAGTTCATCGTATTTCCCAAGAAATAGTAAGCATAAACAAATCAGATGCTTAACCACAGGAATTTGAATTAAAGAGAGTCAGTTTAGTAGGTGAACAGAATCGTAAAGTCACAAGGAAGGAAGTTGACCTGGAGAGAATTACCTGGGTGCCTTTAATAATGGAGGGGTAAAGTAGGAACTAAACAGGTTTTGCTGTTTGGAAGAGAATAAAATAAGAAGGTGCTTGAGTGAAATTCAGGTACCTCAGTTGGTTTTCTTGTCTTTTGCTAGCATTCAGTTTACAAAATTTCTATTTGGTTTGGCTACGGTTGTTCTCTTGCCTTAAATAAAAAACTGAGTTTATTAAACCTGTACATGTAACATGTACTGGAGGTCATCACCTTGCAACGTCTAAGACTGATTTTATGGTGAAATTTGCAAAAATGAGAGCTAGTTGGGATTCGGCATAGTTTAAGGCATAATAATTTTCAATTGGTATACACAGTGAGATATAGGTCTTGAAGAAATAATTCTTAAGCAATCTGTAATTTTGATAAATAAGCTAGTTTAGTTGGTTATCTTATTTTACAGGAACAATTATTTCTTAATGCAAGAAGCTAAGACTGTTCTCATAGTTGCCTGTTCTCAGTACTGTTTTCAAATGAGATAAGGAAATAACACCTATTTCTTGTATTGTTTAACATGAGGAAAAGAAAATATGTTTGGTCTCAGTGTTGCTGAATATTGTGATGTTGTTTTCAGCACTAAGGACCTTTAGTTTCAGTGCCCTTGCTTCAAGGGACCAACAAAACAACCTACTTTATTTTTTAACCTTCTGATTTTGTTTTTCATCCTACTATAAAATTGTTCTAGAAACCCATCCATTCTTGGAATTCACACCTAATTAAACTAATTAAAATCATGTTTCTCCTACTGAGTTTCCCCTTAGCATTTACTAATGTAGGTTATACTGCATTGTTTTGCTCATATTTAGCCCTGTTCAAGTAATTCATGTAAATTCTGACACACAGTCCAGATTTTTCACCATGGCATAATTTCATTCTGTTCCATTGTTCTTGACAGTGTCCCATTATGCCCTCATTCAGTTTCCCTTCAGCAACTATTTCCATTGGTTTTATTATATTTCTGTCATAATTTTGCATATATTTAGCTTCTCTCAGAGAAAGAATAGGAAACTTACACACACATGCCAGGCTGACCCATATTTTATCCTTCCACAGTGACACAGAGATTCCATTTATCTCCACAGTCGTCAACATAGAAATTCTTTCTAAGAATTTAGTTACAATACCCAAACAGAACATAAGATGAGAATAGTTCCTAAATTCATTGTTGTTTCTTTTTACAAAAATAATATATTCTTATTCAAGAGATTTTAGAATGTATTTATAAACGATAACAACACAGGCAATAATACAGCTAATGTTTAAAGAGTATTTACTATATGTTTTTGATACTAAGAAATAACTTGTGCACATATGATTTAATATTGCTAATAAAACACCTTTTAACTCTGGTGTTCTGGTTCATAGACCCAGAAATCTATTTTTAATATATAGAATGTATTTTATGTGTCTTTGAAATACATACACATTTGAGTCCACAGATAATTTCTTTAATGATATGTGGAAATTGAAATAGAAAATTATTGGAGCAGCAAGAAAACCTCAAAGGCAAAAAATTATGAAAGAGTATTTGAAAGTTATGAAAAATTAAATATCCCGATACCGATACTGATATGAAATAAATAATTCATAGATAAGTATAATAAACTGGCCATTGAAATAATACTCCACTGAATGACTTAGATTAACCACGAAGATACTTTTTATTTACCCAAAACAATTTGTAGATTCAGTACAGCTGATCTTTTGACAAGTTTTCCTGCCGGTCCTGCTTCTGCCTTAATATTTTGGGAAATCATTAATGATGAGTATTGCGTGGCTTTCATAATTTTATTTTCCATAAGCTAGTATTGGGACTCCATTTTTTTTCTTGGTTAATATCTATGTGTCCTTAGGTTGGTTGACACCTTCTGTATCCCTTGAGTTGGAAGTTACTGATCATAAGAATCAAAGATAATTCTGAGCAAGAAGAGTCTTCATACATTATCTAACTGAGAATCCCTATTTATTAGAGGAGAAAAGTGAGATTCAGTAACATATTTAAGATCTTCCAGGGAATACGTGATGCCCTTGAATTGGGTCATTTGAATGGAGTTTAGTAAAGGTCTTATTTTCAAAGATGAAGGTAGAAACTACAAGGGATAGCATGGACTCTTAGGATTCACTACAGAAAGGAACAGTTTCTATCCTAGACTTAAGAAATTAAAGGAGAAGCTCAGATTATCAGAATCTGAAAAAGGTAGCTCTGTGGAATGAGCCACCTAATGAATCTGTGGCTGTTGCCTGAGGGATACAGCAAAATCCCAACATAATTAAAAAGGAGAATTAAAACTCTGACTTCACTCTTTTCACAACTTCGAAACTCTTGTGAAGGTTGGACCGACTCAGAAGCCAGACCAACGAGGGATCTGGTGATGTAGTCCATACTGGTAAAGTGATGGCGGATAGAGTACTCTGTAGGATAGAAAATAGATATGCAGTAGCAAAAGGAAAATAATGTAAACAAGCATCTAGAGGAAATATTCATAAAAAATATAGATTTATCTGACTTTTCAGATCATATCTATGAGGAAAAATGTACTATTCTCACATTGTAAAAACTATTTCTGATCACTTTATTAGACACTTTTTAGACACTGGGGTTATAGAAATAAGGGAGATAAATAAATTTCCTACCCTCGTGAAACTTTAATTAGATTGGAGTGAGAGGAATAAAAAACGTGGTATATAAAAATGTAAAATTATTATAGCCTCAATAAATGCTCTGCAGGAAAGAAGTGTCTGAGAAGAAAGAGAATAGTAAATAGATGTACAGAGCAAAATAATGCTTATGTCTATTGCGGAGATGTTAAATTTGGAGATTAACTTATGCAAGTTATATATTTTAATGTTAGATATAGAAGACAAAATTTCTGTGCTTACACCCAGTTTGTTGTTTGCTTGTTTGTTTGTTTCCTTGTTTGTTTTTCCTCTTCCATGAGGGAAGATAGTATTTTAAAATAATAATCATAATCTTTTTCAAATTTATAGTTCTTTGTACAACTGGTATTTTTACTATTTAGTGAACAAAGTCTCCTGTGCTTATTGCCTCAGGAAAGGGGTGATGAAGTTGAAAGCAAAGAACATTAGGAGTTTCAAACAGGTTGGTATTAAAGATACTCAGTATATAAAACAATCCCTGTGAGTAAAGGCAAAGTCTCTTACTGAGACTAGAAAAATGTGTCCATTATGGAAATGTGGAAAGATGGAAAGTCTAAGCCTGGAGCAGTAAATGGAAAAGCAAAAACTAAAAAAACTATTAAAAAGACAGACCTTTCATATCCAATTATATAAATTTGGGTCCAAGAGCATAAGAATGTGTATCCCCATTTCATATGGAATCAGAAAATGGGGGGAAAAACAAACAAACAAACAAACAAACAAAAACAGAACAGAAATTGTTGCATAGTATGTCTAGATAGAAGTTTTGGGAATTATTTTATAGAATTCTATTGAACCACAGGCAATAGAACAGTAGAGTACTTTCACTTACCTAAGAGTAGTGAAAAGCTTTACAGAGCAACATGGGGGTCTCAGCACAGAATTTCCTTTTGTTCTACTGTAGCAAAGGCTGGTTAATGTCCAAACAAAGAATGGAATACAGACAGTCCTTAACTGACGATGGTTTGACTGAACGATTTTTGGACTTTATGATGGTGCAGAAGTGATACACATAATAAATTACATAAGCTCTCCAACACTTTGTTATAAAATTGGTTTCGTGTTGGGTGAGTTTGCCCAACTGTAGGCTAATGTAAGTGTTCTGAGCATGTATAAGGTAGGCAAGGCTAAGCTATAATGTTCAGTATGTGAGGTGTATTAAATCCATTTTCGACTAACAGTATTTTCTATTTATAATGGGTTTATCGGGGTGAACCACACAGTACATCGAGGAGCATACATAGATAAACTCACGATACCTGAAAATGACACATGACAAGTTACTTCTCAGTCAATGCCAGTGCATTTATATGATATCAGGCACCATATGAAACCCTCTCCCACATGACTGAGCATTAAACATCTCAGAATTTTGATGCAATAAAATGGAAATTTCTGCTATCTCAACAGATTGGAGTTAATAAAAATTAGCAGTTATTATGGGAAAAGAAAAGATTAGAATACCTGATTTTGCATGCCAGATTTGGTGGAATACAATTTAAAACTATGGCATGTGCAACTTAAGATTTTTAAATGTTCAGATTACATATCCTTTTTCTTTGAGCATGCATCCATATTAGTTATTCATTAGGTTTCAAACTTCTATATATTTTTTTATTTTTACAAAAACATAAATCATTAATTGTTCTATTCAAAGCATGCTATGAAGAAAGTATTTGCATTTTTTGTTTTATACAGACCTATATTTGAATATAATCTTTGCCTTGCAAAATTTACTCTAATTAACCTCATTTTTCTTATCTGTATGAAGAAGAAAATAATATTTACCCAGTAAGAATGTTTTTTGGGACAGAAATAATACAGAGAAAGGTATCACATAGTATATGTTTAACAAACAGCTGTTTAATCACATTTTAAAGTTAGTAGGTGAGTCTGTAATCCTTTGAGTACTTGATAAACTTGATGTTCAGATGTGACCTGATTTATTTCCCCAAAAAATCTGTTTCTTTGCCACTTTCTATATGGTAGTAACAGCCATTTGGGAATAAAGTATTACTATTTTGGAAATAATAATATTTTTAGGCTCAGGGAACGTGTAGTTGGTTTTGCCCACTCAAGTGACATGCATTTTGAATGTGGGAGAAATTCTATAATCACAGCATAAGCATTCATTATATAAAAGACAGCTTATGGTTTTCAAAATGAAACACACACACACACACATACACACACACACACACACAAAACCAAAGAAAATCATTTTCATAACTAGAAAAAACATGAAGGCTGATGTTATTTCTTAGTTGTCATTCCTTTCATCTTTCTCGTAATCTTTGATGATGATTTTCAAGTGGTTGAAATCTAGTCCTAGACAGAACCCACCCTCCATATACACACATAAGTAAACATGGGAATTGTATAAAATTAAAAAGAAATCATTTAGATATATTTTTCCTACTTGAACTGTTGTGATATCTATCATACATTTGGTTGCTATGAGTACATTTTCATTTGTACACAGATCACAATTTTTAAAGCACAAATAGCTAAGGATTATAGCTCAGAACAGGTGGGAAGTCAAACTAGATACAAAACTAATTGACGTGCAGAGAAACAGTTTATGATAAATGACAATGTTAATTCAGAAAGCAGCCACAAAATAAAATAAAAGAAGCTATATTCCTAGTAAAATCTGTTCATTTGAAAATGCAAATGATATATTTGATATTAAAATTATGCTAAATATTCAATATAATGAATATCATAGAAAAATTAATTAATTTTATAAATGATTTTGTGTTTGGGGGCAAAACAGAAAAATATAAGGAGAACTGTACAGCAAAAATAATAATTAAAAAAAAGACCTTTAAAAGTGTAAGAAATGATTAACCTGGAGAAGGGAGGTTAAAAATTGAACCACTTTTAAATTTGGAGATGTGAAGAACATAGGAGCATTTTAAGTTAAAGTATAACAACAATGTCAGAATGGAGATGGACTAATCAAACCTAGGGAAGGCGAGGGGATAAATTAGCAGTACAAAAGCGTTCCAGGAACTAATATACAAGTATAAGAAAAGTCTCACAAAAGCGGATTGAATCAAGCAATTCTTTGTACAACTTACTGGACATCATCAATCCCGCTGCTAAGACCAGTTACATCACCGTGAAAAAGATTTAACATTTTTTTTTCAAATGTCCATGGAAAACCCCGATTTCTTAATAAACAGCAAGAAAACAAACCTATGACATGCAAAATATTTCTCCCTTGTCAATGAATATAGAATTTGGTTCTTTCTTAGTCTAAATCTACATCCATTTTTTTTAAATGGAATCAAACACATTTTTGGTAAGTGAAATTTGAAATAGAAAAAGATATTTTGAGTAAATTAATTAATTGATGAATATTACAATTTAATATTTTTTCTCAAAGATAGTGCCAGTAATGCCTTTGAAACCCTGTAAAATATGCTCAGAAACATATATATCATAATCATTCCCATCAGAGCCTAGCTGCAATCCCAGCTCCTGTTTGCATTGAAAAAAAAAGAACATATAGCTCAGGAAATGTATGATAGATGGTCAGAGAATGCATTGACAAGGTCTAGAATAGACCTGTACCCAATTCTTAGTGAAACTCGAATACATTATCCCCATAGATATTAAGTTATACATGGTAGTTGTATATTTTTGACTGATTCCTGCCCAAAAAAATCCTTACAGGGTACCTGGGCTGTGGGGTTGGAGACAGGAATGGGGCTGCTCAACCTCTAGGAAACCTCAATAGAAGTAGGGCTACTAAAAAATAACTTTTCAAAACACTGATTAAGTTGATATAAAATTAACAGTACAACATTTCCATTATATCTTTATGGACCACTATTAGTACTGAACAACTAATCATGGTTTGAATCCTAAAGCACAGCCTAAAGCTTGGTGATCACATCATAAGGCACAATGTTGAATCACGATGTTGTACCCCTGAAACTAATATACTATTGTATGCCAACTATACTTAATTAAAAATGTAAAAAGGAAGGAAGGAAGGAAGGAAGGAAGGAAGGAAGGAAGGAAGGAAGGAAGGAAGGAAAGAAGAAGGAAGGGAGGGAGGAAGGAAGGGAGAAAGTCCTAAAGAATGACATTTAATCATCTCAAGATCCATTCATGTTGTCGCATATGGCAGTATTTCATCTTATCTTATGGCTGATACCCCATAAATTTATAAATAAATAAATACATACATACATACATACATACATAAGAGAATGACATTTGGAATACCATCGGACCATAACTTGAGGTCTATCCAGTCTTTTCATATCTTCCTCCACCAAAAATCTAATCTTTATGCTTTAGTTTCTGAATTTAAATCCCCAGTTTGTGATCTAATACCTTTAACAATACTCAGCATTATTCTCTGACTTTTACTTCTCAGGGACATAATGAAGTACATAGGAACACCAACTTCACTAATTACAAGCTATGTAATTGGACAGGCAATGTAACCTCTGAGAGCCCCAGTTCCTTTATCTGTTGGTCATGGCTATCTCAGGAAAGCAGGATGAGAATTAAAGGTAAATGCCATGTCGAATCCCTTGATCTTGTCTTAATTGTAGTCATAATTATTATCATCACCTTTGCTGTTGCTGTCACTATTGTTAATTATTAGAGTAGGGTCTGAACTTGCCCTAGTTGTTTCCCCAAAACTTTCATATCATTAAGAGTCTGCAAGTCAGGGCCCTGTTCTCTGGTCGACTTCCCTGATGCTTTCTGCCTAACTGGTTCTGATGCTTTGCCTTTCTTCCTCTGAAATGTTGTCCTTTACTCTCACATCATGTACAGGCACCAAATGAGCCTTGTCCTCTCACCTATCACTTTCTCATCAAATTGAGCTTCCTCCTGTGCTGGACTGTACAAGTAGTGAAGCTGGAATCCAACCAGTTGTTTATGCAAAGGAGGCCCTGACCTGGGCATAAACTGTGATACACTCCCTGTAAAACAAAGATTTTTAATTCTAACTTTTAATTCTAAACTTTATTTTCTTAGCATGTTCCAATGAATTTTATTTTGTTAGGCCTATTCTAGGCCTTGTCAAGGAAACTGACTCAACACCTGATTACAATTTTCAGGCATTCTAGCCATTTGAAATATTAAATTCCAGAAAGGTAATATGTCATAATGCAGCTTTTAAAACCACATTAAAATATTGCTTAGATTGCCAATATTTCTCTTTCTTTTTAGTACTTAGGGAAAAAAACTTTTTTTAAAGCACCATTATCAAGGTTTTGCCTCCTGTTTTTAAGGTTTTCTATATTTACTTGGTAAGAAACCTCATGAAAGCAAACAATTTCTTTCATCCATATTCAAACCATCCTCCAACTTTTTCATCAAGTTGCAGTCTCACACAGCATCTCACACAGCCTCTCTTTTTTGCTAAAGTGGTTCCACGTGGCAGCACAAAATACAGAATTTAATTTAAAAGGAGGCAATAGAATATTGGCATAAGCCAATTGTTGATGTCAGGACCAAAAATTGCAATAAAGGTTTGCCTATTACTAAAGGAACCTAAAGGTGATTTGTGAATCCCATTCACTGTCCAAAAAAAATATAAATCCTGATGCCATTATCAACAGTAAGCATTTCAAAGACTAGGTAGAGTCAGCACTTGAGCCCTCAAGGCTTAAAAAGATTTCTAGGAGGAACTGAAAATAAGGCAGAAAATCTACAGAAAAAAGCAGCACAGGATCCTTTATGATTGCCAATGTTTAAAAGAAGGAGGAAATATAGTATTATGTTGATAATTCAAATAACAAACAAAATATGCCTGATAATTGCCTGGTACATAGCTGCTGTGATTCTTTATGGTGTCTGCCTTGTGCAAAAGCCCCTTAGGAGGGGTTCTCACACATTTGTGGATGGATCTGTGAAAATGTTATGACCACAGGAGCCTGGAACTAGTGTTGGCTTTTGTCTGAATGCAGCCATTTTTAACTTGGCCACCAGAGTACAATACAGCCCATCTAAACAGTTCTACACAAAATGACCCCAGAATAGTACATATAGTACATGGTGATGGGGAAGGGAGTATCTCCACTTTAAAAATAAATAAATAAAAATTCTCAGATGATTCAATGGGCATTCAAATTAAGAATCACTAAAATATTGCTAATTTATCTAAAGGCATTTAAAATCTAGAATAGGGCACCTATAAGAATCTAAGTTTAGACTCTTATTTTGACTGTTTAGTCCTAGAGACTAACTCTTTATAGACGGGACGGGGTAAATCAAAGAAAAGCAATATAAGGGCATTGTCTTCAAGGAACTTACATTCTAGTAGAGAAGATAAGTTACAAATACAAAATTTTATTCAACAATATAAAGTATTCATTAGAAATGAGGGTAATTTTTGTGAGAAAGTCAAAGGAGAGAATAAATTACTTTTTGCATGTCAAATGAAGGAAGATTTCATAAAGAAGTGACATTTGAGATAAATTTTAAAGGATAAATAGTTTTTTACCATATAGAGAAGAAAGAAAAAGAGCATACCAGCAAGCTCATGTAAATGTACTTTTTTTTTTTACATAGATATAAAATGATTCTCTGTGTTTAATTCAGAAGTTTTAAATGACTGAAAGAGGAAAGGAACAGAAGAGGAAAGCCAAAGTTAGCAAATATGATCATTGAACTGAAATTAAGTTTTTCAGTGCTCAATTTTCTCATATATAAAATAGGGATGATAATCCTTGCAGCAAAAATATCTTCTAAGAACTCACTGAGCTCCAAGCATAGAACCTCTCAGAGACTAGTTACCCAACAAACAGCAGTCTCATTTCCTTTTTCCTGTCAAATAAAGATATGGGAATGCAGGAAACAATACCATATGAGATGATACTAAATTATTAAAGAGAATTTAGAGGAGCTGCAAAAGAAATGATTGAATAGAATGTTTTGCTGCATCTTATGCTACAAATCTACTGTTATTATTTTCTCACAAGGATAATGAAAAACATTAACGTGTAAATCAGGAGAAAATTCTAAAATGTCAGAATTAGCTGTCTCTTAACAAGTAAGTGGTTTTTATAATGTTTTTTAAAAGGTACAATTTCCTATTAATTGAATCCAATTTTTTACTAACTTTTGACTTTGATTATGAAATCAAAGATATGCTCTGTCTGATAAGTCAAAAGCTCCTTATATATAAAAACATTTTAAAAGGCAGAAAATGTCCCCCATTTTGTAGGGGCTGATTACTTTCTGCTGCTTATATTATCTGCTAGTTGTCGCTGGTCCTCAGGAAAGATGAATTCAACTAAATTCAATCTATGTTTACTGGCTTCCTACTATGTGCCATGCACTTTAATGGTCACTATATTTTAAGTTAGATATAGATATAATTAAGAAATAGATATAATCTCAAGAAATTCATGTATATTAAGGGAAAAACTGAGGATTCCATGACTTACAATAATGTTAGAAAGATGTAAATTCTATAAATTTTCTACATCCCATAAATACTATGTAATGCTGCACAATTGATTCCAAGAAGTTGTATTAATTATACAAATCATAATATTAAACAAAATTAATTGTAATAAATTTATAATTATTTGAAATTCAAGAATAGAAAATATATTTCCCCACCTACTGTGGTAAGAAATAAAATGAGGGGTACATTCCATAATATTTTTAAAGTGAAGTTAATTTTACATAATTTAATAATGCCTTACATTGCTTTGAAATCTAGAATTTTTAATCCAACATGTAAAAAGAGAGAGAGGCAGAGAAGAGACAGAGAGACACATAGAGATACATAAAAATGCTGAGAAAACCTAGAAGATAAACATGTTCTTTGCTGTCATGCATGGTAATAAAATACATTGGAGAGGAAATGACATTTGAAATGGATTCAAATGATGAAGGCAAAAGGAAGAAAGAAGGTATCTTAAGCAAAGAAAACAAGTGCAGTGGAAAAGAGGGATGGACCTGTATTAAAATCATCAGAGAATAGTGAGAAGTTCCTCACTATTAGGACAGAACGGAGAAGTGGCAAGATATAAAACAGAAGTACAGGTAAGGCCCAATATTAGGGAGACTGAATACAGGTCAAGAAGTTTATACATTATCCTCTATGTCATAGAGATTATATCAGAGGTTTGTGGATGCAGGAACAGTATGGTTAGATTTCTGTGTGAGAAATATAATGTTGACAACAGTGATAAGGATGGATTCAGGTTGGGAAAGAACATGCTTATATCAACAGTCTATGTGAGAAATTAGGATGGTTTAATCTAAAAGGTGACAGTACTAAAGGGAAAAAATTATCTGCTGGGTATTGAGTGAGAGGGATCTTCTGGAAACAATTTTCTAACAATGCTTTAAAAATGAGCTTATTATAAAGATAAATATGTTCATGGCTTCTTAGAATCCTATTTTAGGAAGGAATGTAAAAAATACTTTGCTCAACTCTCTACCCAGTACAGAATGCCCTGTAAAATAGCAAGCCAACACACATTCTTTCGTCCCCATCCACCTGTACCTTTCTATTGCCTGGAACAATATGCAATAATTTCTACTCATTTATCTTCCAAGATGAACAACCCATGATTTTCTATGTGTTTATGGTTTCCTTAATTTTTATGCACTATATTCCATCCACGTACAAAGTCTCTTGGCTCCCTTCAAATTCCATTTCAGTGTGCTAATTATAGTGAGCACCAAAGTGGAGATCACTGGGGGTTATTCTTCAGTAAAATTCAAGATAGCGAAGAAAAGAAAAAAAAAAAGAAAGGAAGGAAGGAAGAAAGGACATTTTAGTACAATTAGCCAGGAGAAGTAATAAATACAACCATATGAGAAATAATTCAAATATGAACTTGTTTTGGGGAAGAGTAGTCATATAATGAGTTTTACTCTATGCACTCTTTTAAATTGGATCAACATATGAAATTCCTTTCACAGTAATAAAAAATTAGTTCAGGATGGGAAATTTTCTGAGATGAATTGGCTTAATGAAGATGGACAGAGTAGATCTCAGCTCGGAAATTAGAGTCAAATAGATCTCTAACAGTAAAGTATCAATTTATTAATTACATTATAGAAAAGATGTTAAAATCATCCACAGCTACATAGATTATTTAGCTATGATTAAGATAATTTTACAATTAACTTGATTTTCAGTGTGCTAAGCCTGTAATAAACAAAGAAAACAGCAGAAATGAAGATATTCTATAACTTATTCTACAAGCACATTCATATATGCAAACCAAAGAGTAAATTCTTAACTTGAATGACTTGTGCTTTTTTCAACACTGTTTCTACAATGGTTCCCAATCACCATGTTCTGTTACTATCACTTGTATATATTTGGCATGAGGAAAGAACTTTAAGTGAAATGACATTGTGTTCAGTTCATTATTTTTTGATGACAGTTATTGTAGAGATGATTTGAGCAGCTTTAAAAAAAACGTAGACAAGATATATTACTTTGTTGTTGTTGATCCTCTAAATAATGGAAAATCATGGGATAGTTTCAAGCCTTAGCAAACTCATATTTGTAATTTTAAAAGATCATACTATTGATAAATCTGACTTAGAAGGGTTTAGAAGTAAAAGTAAAGATAATTAAGAGGCTATTTCAATAGGAAAGTTTGAAAGGATAAAGACTGGACAATGTAATATTAGTGAGAATTAAGAAAATAGAAAAATGTTTTAAATTACTTAGGAGATATCCTCAATTAACTTGATTATACGGGCCACTTGAGTGAAAGGCTAACATGACAATATCATTAATAGGGTTTATAGGAGGTGGTACAGGTATATTGAGCACATAATTAGTGTGTCACTTGCCTTAAAAAATTCTATAAAGAATTATAAAAGTTAAAGATAAGAGACAATATTGAGCTTCATTACTAAAAGTATGATCAGTGGACCAGCTGCATTGGCGTTCCTTGGGAGGTGGAATATATGAAAGACAATGAGGATAGACTGAGAAGGTTTAAAATTAATCTAATAGGAAGTTCACAGGAAGAGAGCGTGAATGAATGAAATACACTATTCAAAGATAATGAGAACCATGTTTCCAGAATTTTTCCAGGAAGGTCAATGAATAACAAACAGAATAATATAAATTTATATATGGACATTTGGGAGATACTTCTAAACAACAAATGCAAAGAGAATACAACAACCAGATAAAAAACATTTAAAGAGATAAGAAACTTTTCAATGGAGATGCGTGTACTCCAACAGAACAGTGTTGAAAGATTTTTGATGAGGGCCGGCCCGGTGGCTCAGGAGGTCGGAGCTCCGTGCTCCTAACTCCAAAAGCTGCGGATTGGATCCCCACATGGGCCAGTGGGCTCTCAACCACAAGGCTGCTGGTTCAACTCCTCGAGTCCCGCAAGGGATGGTGGGCTGTGCCCCCTGCAACTAGCAACAGCAACTGCACTTGGAGCTGAGCTGCGCCCTCCAAACTAAGACTGAAAGGACAACAACTTGAAGCTGTACGGCACCCTCCATAACTAAGATTGAAAGGACAACAACTTGACTTGGAAAAAAGTCCTGGAAATACACACTGTTCCCCAATAAAGTCCTGTTCCCCTTCCCCAATAAAATCTTAAAAAAAAAAGAATAAAAAAAAAAAGATTTTTGATGAAATATTCTATAATAAGAAGGAAAATCCAGAACTATAGTCTTATTTTTTAAAAATTAACAGAAATAAATAGTCTTTAATACAAACATGCACAAATACCAACATTCTTTCTGCAAAGAAAAAATTACTAAGAAAAAATATACAATTAAAAATTGTCAATAACTTTCTTCAAGCAAAGGGATTTTCTATGATTTTTTCCATCATTACCTTTGTTATCAAATGATTCTCCAATGAACACGTGTTATATATGTGATAAAAAGCATAATTATTCAAAAACAAACATTAATTATTCACATATACTTGAACATCTTTATCACTAATCTTGAGTTTCAATTATTTTGATGATAGTTGTCTAAGGGGAAAAAAATGTATCAACATTTTCCATTTTACTCTTTTCCACTTTCAAGATGGTAATCAATATTTTCCACAAAGTAAAAGAATACTAATTGGAGTATGAAGTGTTAGACAGGCTATAGCTATGTGTGGGATGGGAAAGGGTAATTAAAAGTTACTGAATGTATCACAAGTTGGTTTTCCACATATGTGCTTATTTACTAATAACTTTAATCTTTAACAAGTTTATAGATAACTCAAATAATGAAAACAATCACTTTAAAAAATTTTAGTTTGAAATAATTTATGAGTTGTAAAAATGGTTCAGAGACTTCCTGTATACCCTTCCCCTACCTTTTCCTAATGTTGCTATTTTACATAACCATGGTGCACTTATCAATACTAAGAAACTAACACTGGTAAAATACTATTAATACTAACAAAGTACACACATTAATCAAATTTCACCTTTTCCACTAATTTTTTTTTAATGTTTCATTACATTTAACTCATTTTGACTTCTTACCTTGTTCCAATCTGTGATAATTTAATAGTCCCTTTTTTACTGAAAATCCACTGTCTTTTTTTTGAAGTATAATTGACATATAACAACAGTATGTTTGTTTCAGTTATACAAAATAATGATTCAATGTTTGTATCTACTGTGAAATAATCACCACAATAAGACTAGCTAACATCCATCACCATGCATAGTTAAAAATATTTTCTGACAAGAACTTTTAAGATTTACTCTTAGCAATTTTTAAAACAAACATTTTTATTAAAATATAGCTAACACACACTATTATATTAGTTTTAGGTGTACTCCATAGTCATTCAGCATTTGTATACCTAAAGAAGTGATCACCACAATAAGCTCAGCAACCACCTGGCACATGCAATGCTATCACAATATTACTGACTATGTATATTCCCTATGCTATACATTACATCCCGATTACTTACTTATTTTGTACCTGGAACTTTGAACCTCTTATTCCCCTTCACCACCTCCCCTTTTTTATATTATCCAGTTACAGTTGACGTTCAACATTATTTTATATTAATTTCAGTGTACAGTATAGTGGTTAGCCATTTATATCATTTATGAAGTAATCCCCCTGACTAGTCTAGTATGCACCTGGCACTATACATAGTTATTACCATATTATTGACTATATTCCCTATGCTTTTCTTTACATCCCTATGACTCTCTTGTAACTACCAGTTTGTACTTCTTAACTCCTTCATTTTTTTAACCCTGCCCCAACCCCCTCCTATCTATCACTTCAATAAATCTAGTACTCATCTGACACCATACATAATTAAGACAATATCATTGACTGTATTACTTATACTGTACATCCCCATGACTACTATGTAGCAACTAATTGTACTTCTTAATCCCTTCACATTTTTCATGCCCCACCAATTCTCTTCCCATCTGTCAACCATCAAAATGTTCTCTGTATCTATGAATTTTTTCTGTTTTGTTTGTTTTGTTCTTTAGATTCCACATATAAGTGAAATCACATTGTATCAGTCTTTCTATGTCTGACATACTCCAGTACAATACTCTCCAGGCCACCGCAGCTAGCAAGAATGCATTCCCTTCCATGATTGAGCAATATTCCATTGTATATTTGTACCTCCTACTCTTTATTCATTCATCCATTGATGGACACCCAGGCTGCCTCTACATCTTGGCCATTGTAAACATGCTGCAATGAACATATGGATGCACACACCCCCTTGAAGTAGTGTTTTGTGTTTCTTCGGATAAATACCAAGAGGTGGCATTACTGGCTCCTTCTTTATCTCTGGTTATAGCCTTTGTTTTAAAGTCTATTTTGTCTGGTGTAAGTATTGCTACCACAGCTCTTTTTTTCCATTTCCATTTTCACGAAATAACTTTTTCCATCTGTTTACTTTCAGTCTCTATGTGTATTTCAAACTGAATTGAAAACAGTATATATAAGCATTTTGTTTTCTTGTAAGCAGCATATATAAGGGGTTTGTTTTCCTATCCACTTAGTCACCCTATCTTTTGATTGGAGCATTCAATTTATTTACATTCAAAGTAATTTTCAATCAATATATAGCTTTTGCCATTTTATTATTCATATATATTTTTTTTCATCTTAAACAAGTCCCTACAAGATTCCTTGCAATACTTGTTTGGTGGTGATGAATTCCTCTCGCTCCCTCTTGTCTGGGAAGCTCTTTACCTGTCCTTCAATTCTAAATGATAGCTCTGCTGGCTAGAGTAATCTTGGTTGTAGGTCTCATGGGAACTTCCTTGCAGGTAACCACCTGCTTTTCTCTTGATGCTTTTAATATTTGTTCTCTATCTTTAACCTTAGGCATTTTATGTATGATGTGTCTTGGTGTGGGTCTTCCCAGGCTCATTTTGTTGGAACTCTCTGCAATCCCTGGCCTTGTATGTCCACCTCCCTCACCATTATTATTTTCATCATTATTTCTTCAAACAGATTTTCAATTTATTGCTCTCTCTTCTTCTTCTCCTGGTATTCCCATGATGTGAATGTTGGTATGCTTGATATAGTCCTGAAGACTCCCAAAACTATCTTCATTTTTTTTTGGAGTCTTTCCCCTTTTAGCTGTTCTATTTGAGTGTTTTCTGCCACCTTATCTTCTAAATTGTTGATTCAGTCCTCTGCTTCATCTAATCCACTGTTGATTCCTCTAACGCATTCTTCATTTCATTTATTGTATTCTTTATTTCTGACTTTTTTTATGTTTCCTATCTCCATTTTTATATTTTCTGTCTCTTTGCTGAAGTTCTCCCTGATCTTATGAAGCATCCTTATAACACAGTGTTTTGAATTCTGCGTCTGGTAGACTGCCTGTTTCCATTTGTTCAGTTCTTTTTCTGGAGCTTTGTTCTGTTGTTTTATTTGGTACATATTTCTTTGTCTACCCTTTTTGGCTGCCTCCCTGTGTTTGTTTCTGTGTATTAGGTTGGGCTGCAATGCCTCTCAGTCTTAGTAGAGTGGCTTTGTATACTAGGTGTCCCATGGTGTCCAGCTGTGCTGTCTCCCTGGTCACGTGAGCCATGTGCTCCAGGTGTATCCCTTGTGTGAGTTTTGTGTGCCTTCATATTGTAGCTGAGCCTTGGTTACTTTTTGTATGTCAATGGGAGGGACTGACTCTCAGGCTGATTGGTTATCAGGACTGGCTGTGGAGCTGTGGTAAAGGGCTGACCCTACAGAGCAGGGTTCACTTTAGCAGGGCTCAGGTGACTGCTCAATCTGCCCTTTGGATGTGTCATCTTTGGAGGGGGCTGGGTGATGCTCCACTTGAGTCTGAAGCTGTATACTGGTGTGTCAGACCTGGGGCCTCCTGGGAGGGGCCCAATGCTGGCCAAGTTCAGCTATAGCCTGTTCATTGCTGGAGGCCACCTAGCATGAGCCACAAATCAATCCACAGACAGTCACCACTCACACTGGGTTTGAATGTGTTTCAAAAAGCCAAGCTATGAATGGAGGTGACAGCTGTTAGTGTCAGGCTTAGGGCACTGACAGCTGTCACCTCCATTCATGGCTTGGGGCACGTCCAGTGATATGGGGCACACCAAAGCCAGATGCTGCTTCTTTGGGTTTTGTGAACCTTTGAACGATTTTAGGAAAGTTCACAGTATAAGCCATGTGTATGGAAAAGCCACCTGAAGTGGCTTGGGTGTGCCTAGAAGTTGGGTGGGGCAGGGTCACAGGAAATCACAAGAGCAGGACAGACAGTGTTAGACAAGTTGATGGAAACTCAAATATGGTGTCTGCCTGTATCTGCACGCAGGGAGTTGGTAGGGCTCAAGAAAAAAACAATGACTTCCCCCAGCTGTTATGCCCATGGGAAAGATGCCCCTCCAGCCCTCACACTAAGGCCAGTAAGTTCAGTTCCTCCTCATATGTCTCTGGCACCTTTCAAACCACTGCCCCAGCATTGGAGCTCAGAGCAAGTGAGTCTGTTAGCTAGTAAATCCATGCACACACCTTTACAAGAATTGCCCAGGACAACAGCCACCCTTGTTTTAGCTACAATCTCCACTGGTTTTCACAGCCAGAAGTTTGGGAACTTCTCTCCCCAGTACTTCAACCCTAGACTGGGAGCCTGATGTGAGGCTGGGACCCCTTGCTCCTCTGGGTGGAACTCCACAGCCCAGATATCTCTCCTGATTGTGGTGTGGGACCAAGCTGTTCTGCATCTCCACCCATCCTACCTGTCTCAAGGTGGCTTCTTCCGTATGTCCTTAGTTTTAGGGTTTTGGTTCAGCTACACTTCAGGTGATTCTCAGTGATGTTCTTAGCAAATTTCAAATATGCTACACAATATTATTAACTATAGTCACCATGTCTTATTAATTCTATAATTGAAAGTTTGTACCTTTTGAGTGCCTTAACCCATTTTGTCCCACTCCCACCCTGATTATGGAAAACACCAATCTGTTTTCTGCATCTATGAGAGTGCTTTTTTGGTTTGGGTTTTTATTTTTTTATTTTAGATACCACGTGTAAGTGAGATAATACTGTATTTGTCTTTCTCTGTCTCACTTATTTCACTTAGCATAATGCCCTCAAGGTCAGTCAGTCATAGGTGGCAAGATTTCATTATTTTTATGGCTGAATTATATTCAATTTTATATATACATATATATAATGAAAACATAAAAATAAGAATATATAAATAAACATATATAAATAAACATATATAAAGATATATATATATATGTATATACAGATATATATACAGATATATATATATATATATATATATATATATATATATATATATATCACATTTTCTTTATTCATCCATTGATGTACACTTAGGTTGTTTCCATATCTTGGCTGTCATAAATAGTACTGCAATGGACATATGGGTGCATATTTCTTTTCAGGCTAGTGTTTTTCAAGGACACAATGTGGATAAGTATAAGTGGTGATCCAGCTCTCAGTCATATTCTGAGCTCTCCCAGTGCACTCTTTGCTCAGATCTGCTTGCTCTTACAAATTCTTCTTCTGGTTACAGAGCCTTTTTACTCCTTCTCTAAGATTCTACTTAGGCTTACCCTTTCACAGGATTTCCCCATTCTTCCCAGCACTACCCTTCCCACGTTCATATGGTTAGACATTGGGGTCCAATGGACTTTGTTTTCTTTTAAGGATTTTCTCCACATCTTGGGAGTTTGCCCATCTTTCTTTATCAAAATGAGGCTAGAGCACACCTAAAAATCAGCCAAAAAAATGTCTCAAAGTCCCAACATGATAGACTGGATGGGAAAGCACTTCCTCAGCAAGGCTAGGGTAGGATAAATAACCTGAAACTGAGTCAGCAATACAAACCACTACCGAAGGGGTTAGGAAATTCTGTAAATGGTTTCTACAGCCACTATTTCACAAGCAAAGTAACACTGAGAGATTTTTAAAGATCAATGAGGACTAGATAATTAATGTGTTGTATGTATTATTTAGTCATCTTCACCACTGGCTATGAGTGTCTTGAAATAATGGTTGCATAATCTATCTGAATATCCGCAGAAAACAGTGCTTGGGATATAGAGGATGCTCAATGATTATTTGTGAATGAATTAATTTTTAATTAAAAGAGAGAAATAGCCACTCACTGAATTACAATTAAATGTCTAATTAAAGCAGAAATTCTTCAAAGAATCCCGATTTTTAAATATCTGAATGAATTTGAGTTAGATCTACTTCATTGAACATTTATTTCCAATCGATGGTAAATTACCAACAGAGTTCTCAATAGTATAATACAATGTTTAGTGTTATGTGTTGCTTTCATTATTGAAAAGAGAGAGAGAGAGAAGTTTTTCTAGTAATATCCCAAATCAATTTGCTTTGCATCCATATCAGCACCTGTATTTTCAGTTGTTTCCCCCTTTCCAATGTGCATAATTAATATTTAATCACTTTTAATTTTTATTCTGTCAATTTAACTACTCCTGACACCTACCACTAAGGAAATGTGTTTTCCCTTCCAAGGAAGATTTTAAGATTTTCACCTTAAACGTCTTATGGGTCCTACAACTGCATAACCCTGGAAGAAATATCTTCTACAATTTTCTTCAAAGCAAATAACATACAGATTCACTAAAATATTGTGTTACAGGATGCTTGCAAACTGTCTTAATGATAGCTGTCATGCTATTGGGCTGATAATTTTCAGATGAATAGACAAGAAGCCGTGAGTTAAACTTTAAGAAAAACATCCCCATGATTTTGAAAACCAAAACATTGACATCTGCAAGAAATTAAAACAAGATGTTATCCTAAGAATGAAAGTGATTGAGTGAATTATTTTTATAATTATATTTTATTGCCATCAATAGGAATGAAATCCATGATAAGAAAGCTGTTATAGACTTCAGATAAATGCTATGCAGTAGCAAGATTTTTTTTTTAAATGCCGATTAACTCCTCCTTTGTCTATATGCAACATAAAGGAAAGTTCATATAAAGGAAGAGAAAAAGGAAGAAGGCAGAACCATCTGCTTAACCAAGGAAGAATATATGAATTTTATAAGAAAAAAACATCCAACCTAATATCTTTTTTATATATGAGATTGTCTTGCTGTAGGTTTGGGTTTATTTATTTTTGAGTTTTTCACCTAAAATGTACACACATTTGTTACCTTTTATACTTTTGCTTGGAAATTAGTCTCCTTCTTCTGGTATTTCAGAATGTATACAATTTATATAATTCAAATTTTTTTCCAAACGGAAAAGTGATAATATTTCCACAAGCCATGAAATTGAGTCTGTTATAAGAAATAAGACATTTGTTATTCTGGAATAATGTTATTTAATATTTGTATAGGACAAATTCACTGTCATAATTTTAAATAAACTTTGTAAGTTATACATTACAACTAGACTTTGCGTTATGTATGATTATTATTCCTATTTTGCAGATGAGGAAATCGCTATAGCAAACACAAGTATTACTGGTGGTCACATCTGTCATAGACAGGGAGTTCTCATTTGAACACGTCATTGAGAAGTTGCGTGGACTCTCTCAGCCTCTTTCTTTATTTGGAATCTCTTTCAAAAGTTTCACCAGGAAAAAGTGAAACTTTGTTATCAGATATGCAAGTCCTCAGAAAAATATTGCATCTTCACTTTACTTTGTCTATCTAATCATAGATTTTGTCTATAATCAGTTATTCTGAATAGTCATTTTTTTTCACTTTTAGAAATGATGTGTTAAAATTAGAAACACAGTGTTTTACACAGGGAAGAATATAGACAATGTGAGGCCTTGCTATGCCCTTATAAACTATGAGACTTTGTGAGCTATTCAAAACAACTGAATTGCAGAATTGTACACCTGAAATCTATGTAACTTTACTAACAATTGTCACTCCAATAAACTTTAATTAAAAACAAACAAAAACTGAGTTATAATTTAAGCACCTGTACAGGTGGCTAACAATTCTAATTGTGCCCACCTGCCTTGAGTGCTAATGTGGGGAATCCAGGCTCATAACCTATGCAAGGCCCCTAGTGTGGCCTTTGGCATACAGTAGAGTCACAATAATTTATGTTTGTTCCTTTATATTCCTGAATCCCAAGTTAATATTCTTTCCACTTGAAATCTGCTGCTATCAATTCTGTATTTTAATTCTCCTTTTCCTACTCAATAATAGAATTTGACTTAGCATCTCCTGAGTACCAACTCATCATCAATGCTTACTTTTCTGTATATTTCACATACATATTATTCTTATTAATATTGCCCACTTATAACCCGAGGTGCTTCTTCTCTTCTATTTTTCTCCTGCTACTTTGTGGTCTAGGTTCATGTACCAACTCACGCAGCATTCCTATAGGATCCTGCTCCTAGGCTTTATCCTCATCAACCCTGTACACCGCTATCAGAGATAGGCAATGCTGGTATTATACATCGCCCTGCTATAATCCCTTCTGGGACTCCTCAGTGTCTTCAAAATAAGGTTAATTTTCTTAATATAGCCTGTAAGAACACTCATCAAATCGGTCCACCTTATCTCATTGCTGCCCTCCAGATTTTCTCAACAATTTTCTTTTCTCCCATGCTTTGTTTCACTATTTCTTTTGCCAAGAAAAAAACTCTCCCATTCCTTTCAATTTGAATTAAGTAACTCCTCTTATTTGACTCTTTTCTGAATACTATAGAGAATATGGACTACTTGGCTTTTAGGCATTATTTGGCCCATTATTCATTTCCACCAGGAAATTTTGGTTAAGATCTCTCAACTTATTTAGATCTGAACACACATAGCTTATTTTTTCAAACAATTGCACTCCCAATTATGCCATATGAAAATTTATTGCTAGATAATGGCTATCTCAGGAATATGTTAGGCTTATAGTTTGCAGTTACTTTGGTTATATGAACAATCTCATTTTCTCAATCTCACAGGTGCTAATGTTAACACTCCAATTTAATTTAGAGTTTTAAGTTATTTAAATTTTTAATTGAAATATATTTTCATATATAACATTGTATAAAGTATGGTATACGACATATTCATTTTATACATTTTGTAATAATTAGCACATCTATCCTATCACATATTACCATTTCTTTTTTTAGTTTTTGAATAATTAAGATCTAATCTCTTAGCAAGCTTGATGATTATAATAAAATAACGTTGTCTATATTCACTACACCATGCTTTAGATGTCTAGAACATATTTACTACTCATTTGAAGTTTGTACCCTTAAGCAACATATGACCTACCATCACCTCACCATTATCTCCTGGTAACCACCATCTTATTTTCTGTTTTACATGTTTAGCTTTCTTAGATTTTGTGTGTGTGTATATATATGATAAATAATATCATACAGTATTCATCTTTCTCTTTCTGACTTATTTCACTTAACATAATGTTTTCAAGGTTCATTCTAGTTGTTACAAATGGTAGGATGTCCTTCTTTCTCATGACTGAATAATATTCCCTTATATATATATATATATATATATATATATAAAAACATATATATATATAAAGATCTTAAATCTTCTTTATCCATTTATCCATTGATGGGCCCTTAATTTGTTTCTGTACCTTGGCTATTGTGAGTAATAGTATTACAATAAACATAGGAGTGCTATGCTTCTTTCATTACCTGTTTTTGTTTTCTTTGGTTATATACCTGAAAGTGGAATTGCTAAATCATATGGTAGATTGATTTTAAATTTTTGAGGAACCTCCATAATGTTATCCATAGTGGCTAAACTAATTTACATTCCCACCAACAGTGTACAAACGTTCACTTTTCTCCACATCCTCACTACCATATGATAATTCTGTCCTTTTTTTTCATGTCAGTGGATCATTATTATTTATTTGTATTAAATTAATTGGGGTGACATTTATTAATAAAATTATATAGGTTTCAAGTGTACAATTCTGTAATACATCATCTATATATCACATTGTGTGCTCAACACCCAGAGTCAGTTCTCCGTCCGTCACCATATACTTGAACCCCTTTACCCTCTTCTACCACTTTCTTTCCCCCTTACCCTCTGGTAACCACTAAACTGTTGTCTATGTCAATGAGTTTTTGTTTGTTTTGTTTGTTTGTTGCTTTCAGTTTTATATCTCACATATGAGTGAAATCATATGGTTCTCAACTTTTTCTGTCTGACTTATTTTACTTAGGAAGATAGTCTCAAGATCCATCCATGTTGTCACATATAGCAGTATTTCATCTTTTCTTATGACAGAATAGTATTCCATTGTGTATATCCACCACATCTTCATTAGCCAATCGTCTATTGAAGCACACTTTGGTCGTTTCCTTGTCTTGGCCACAGCAGCTAATGCTGCAATGAACATTGGGGTACATATGTCTTTATGGATAAATGTTTTCATATTTTTGGGTTGATACCCAGAAGAGGGATTGCTAGGTCATACTGTAATTCTATTATTAACTTTTTGAGGAACCTCCACACTGTTTTCCATGGTGGCTATACCAAAATACATTCCTACCAGCAGTGTATGAGCGTTCATTTTCCTCCACAGCCTCAACCAACACTTGTCATTATTTGTCTTGTTGATAATAGCCATTCTGATAGGTATGAGGTGGTATACCATTGTGGTTTTCATTTCCTAGTCCCTAATAGCTGGTGAAGTTGAGCATCTTTTCATATATCTGTTGGTATTTTGTATGTCTTTTTGGGAGAAGTGTCTGTTTAGGTCCTGTGCCCATTTTTTAATTAGCTTGTTTGTTTGTGTTTTTGTTGTAGAGCTGTGTGAGTTCTTTATATATTTTGGATATTAGCCTCTTACCATAGGTGTTTGTTTGCAAATATCTTCTCTTCGTTTTGTTGATGATTTATTTTCCTGTACAGAAGCTTTTAAATTTGATATAGTCCCATTCATTTATATTTTTGCTTTTACTTCCCTTGCCTTCGAGGTCAAATTAATAAAATCCTTTCTAAATCCAAGATCTATAAGTTTAGTACCTATTTTTTCTTATATGAAATTTATTTTTTTCAGTTCTTATATTTATGTCTATGATCCATCTTGAGTGAATTTTGGTATAGGGTGACAGCAGTCTAGTTTCATTCTTTTGCATGTGGCTTTCCAATTTTCCCAGCACCATTTATTGAACAGGCTTTTTTTTTTTTTCCACTGTATGTTTTTGTCTCCTTTGTTGAAAATTATCTGGCCATATATATGGGGGTTTATTTCTGGGTTCTCAATTCTGTTCCATTGGTCTGTGTGTCTTGTTTTTTTTTTTTCTGCTGATACAATGCTGTTTTGATTATTGTCACTTTGCAGGATAATTTAAATTAAGCAGTGTGATGCCTCCACTTATTTTTTTTTACCCCCTCCAGATTGCTTTGCCTATTCAGGGTCTTTTGTGATTCCGTACAAATCTGACATTTTTATTTTTGTTGTTGTTGTATTTCTTTTAAAAATGCCATTAGGATTTTGATGGGGATTGCATTAAATGTGTATATTGCTTTTGTTAATATGGGCCATTTTGCCTATTGTGATTCTTCCAATCCATGAACACAGAATATCTTTCCAATTATTTGTGTCTTCTTCAATTTCTTTTAATAATGTCTTGTAATATTCAGTGAGTAAGTCCTTCATATACTTTGTGAAGTTTATTCCTGGGTATTTTATCCTTTTTCTTACAACTGCAAAAGAAATTGTTTTCTTTTTCATCTTTTTTTTTCTGAAATTTCATTGTTAGTGTATAGGAATGCAATGGGTTTTTGCACATTGATTTTTATATCCTGCAACTTTACTGTATTTGTTTATTGTTTCTAATAGTTTTTTGGTGGAGTCTTTAGGGTTTTCTAAATAAAGAATCATACCATCTACAAAAAGTGACCATTTGACTTCTTCCTTCCCAATTTGGATGCCTTTTATTTCTTTCTATTGCCTGATTGCTCTGGCAAGGACTTCCAATATTATGTTGAATAACAGTGGTGATAGAGGGCATACTTGTCTTGTTCCTGATCTTAGAGGAAAGCTTTCAGTTTTTCACCTTTAAGTATAATATTAGCTGAGGATTTAATTTTGTCTTTTTGATTATAGCAATCTAACTTATGTAAGTTGATATTTCATTGTAGTGTTTATTTTCATTTCCTTGATCATTAATGGTATTGAGCATCTTTTCATAAAGTTGTTGGCTACTTGGATGTCTTCTTTGGGGGAAAAAAATGTCTATTTAGTTCCACAGCCCATTTTTTTAAATTGCATTGTTTGTTATTTTGTTATTCAGTTCTATGTGTTCTTTATATATATTGGATATTAACCTCTTATCTGACATATGGTTTACCATTTTTTTCTCCCATTCTATAGGTTGTCTTCATTTTGTTACTTATTTCTTTTGCTGTGCAAATGTGTTAAGGTTTGATGTATTTCCACTTATTTATTTTTGCTTTTGTTTCTTATGTTTTTGGTATCAGATCCAAAAAAATTATTGCCAAGACCAATGTCTAGAAGCTTCTTCCCTATGATGTCATCTAAGAATTTTATGGTATAGGTCTTATGTTTAAGTCATTAATCTATTTTCAGTTCATTTTTATGAATGCAGTATGGGGGTAAAATTTTATTTTACTTTTTGATGTGTTTATCCAGTTTCCCCGCATGATTTGTTGAGGAGACAAACGGTTTTCCCCATGGCTATTTTTGGCTTTCCTGTTGAATATTAGTTGGCTCTATATGCAGGATTTATTTCTTGACTCTCTATTTTGTTCCATTGGTCAGTGTCTATTTTTATGCTAGTTTCATACTTTTTTTTTCAATGAGACATAATATTTTTACAGAAAGAAAGATGCTTGTTTAGTATTCATATCAGTAGTCACTAATTGGGTAAATGCCTAAGATTTACATTCAAGTGCTTGAAGGATTACTGCATAGAAATTTGATTACTAAAAATCTTTTCTCAGATACCCCAAAGGCTCAATAAAGATGAGATGATGTACAAACCAATAGTGATATTTAAGTCCCAAACACTTTCAAGATAGATTAAGAAATACAGCTGAGAAGACATTCTACAAGTGGGTTCATTGACAGTAAAAATAGTATTTAAAACAACACAAAACAAAAACTCATACAGTCTGCTGGCATTTCATACCAACCATTGGAGGAGGTAGTAATACAAAGTTAGCATTTAAAATACAAAGATAGCACTAACTGTAAACATTTTTAAAGCATTGTATGTAATTCTTTAAAATATGTGTAGTGAAAAAGAGTTAGAACTAATGTAAAATGAGAATTTAAAAAAGCACAATTTAGAAATATTTAGTGAATTTTCTCAGATGAAGGAAGCTTAAATAATACAGAACTGAAAACATTAGAAGCCTATATACAATAGAAAATGAACATAAATTAGCCAACTCCATGAACATTTCCAGCTAAGATTTCATACAAATAGATATTCACCTTTTTCTTTTATATAGGAATAACACATACATACATGACATGATTCTGGCAAAAAATAAAAAAATCAGAGATATTACAAATATTTTCATGTTTTAAAGATAATGTAGAATAAGTCTTAATAACATTCTATATAAATGGAAGCCCCTGATTTAATCTCATGATTTTATTATGCCAGAAGCATATTTGTTTTTTTTTAAACAGATATTGGAGTCACATTGGCTTATTAATTAAGGTTTTTTGTATACACAGTATCTCTGGGTGGGCAAAAAACTTTTAGTATTGATTGTTTGTTATGATGTCTTAAATTTCAAAGTCTTTTCAACATAAGAAAATAGCTGCAAACATTTGAGTGTTTTCCTATAAAATATAATCTTAAAAATAGTAATGATGATTGGTTTTCATGGTTCCTAGTAATAAGTGCTGTCTTGTTATTTCACGTAGTTTAAAATATTCTTATGCAAGATTACATTAAGAGCCAGTATTTCTTAAACAGTTTTGTTAAATAACCATATAAATCCCAAAATGCAGCAAAGGTGAGTAATCTTCATAGAACACTTTCACTTCATTTAAATTGAAGCTGCTCCTTTCTGATATTTTTCTACTTCAGTGTGAAATAGATTGTTAGGGTTTCATTAGTGGTTGCATCATGTTGCTATAAAATAAATAAATAAATAAATAGATTTTGATATCTTCCACAGTTCACAGTTCTCTAGTAAGATGTTTTGGAAATCATATAGTCCAGGGGTGTTTTGAATAACCAAACACTCTTTAGTAGATGAAGTTTCTCAATGCAACTGTAATAAATAATCATTTACATCCTTAGCATTATTATCAATATATCCTGGAACCAAAATAAGATGGTTTTCTTGTTACCACAATCCACTTCATTGTTTTAAAATCTGAATATTTCCATCATTTATAATTTATATTTTGGATGATAGTTCTGACCACCACCTTCTTATGACTGCTTACAGCCAGTTTAAACCAACTATTATAGTATATACTTCAAAATTTCTTTTAAGGGGTGAATTTACTATAGGAAACTAGTCTACACAGCAGCCAACTGAGATGTATTGTTTTTTTTTCCGGTAAACTGTTGGTGAGCACAGGAAGGTAATCTGCTACTCCAAGATCTTCTCTCCTCACAAAATAAGCTGCAAGTTCACCTATACTTCTCTTTTTTCCAGAAAGTTAAAGCTACATTCACTCTCAAATTCCTGCTGAATAAAATGTGTATCATTATTTTTCACGGCCCTGAGAAACCTCAGGAAAAAAATCACTGTATTTTGATGATGGGCTTTCTCTCTGTGAAGAATCAGAATCACTGAAGTTAAGCAAATATGTTCGGCTATCATGGTGTAATTTGTCAGGCAGGTGGCCTGCACAAGCCGGTTTTTTTCTTTCTTTGCTGTATCATAGCCCCTGCTTCTACACTTCTAGGGGTCTGGGTTTTTGTTTTGTTTTGTTTTGTTTTGTTTTGTTTTGTTTTGTTTTGTTTTGTTTTGTTTTGTTTCTAGCAAGGATTGGGAAAAGTATTATGAACTTTCTGTGATAGATCACCTTACGTAGTTTATCTGGGATTTCCACAGCTTGTCCAACAGTTCTATTTATGTAAGCAACCAACTGTTCTGGAGATTTTTTAACCTTCTTCATGTTCTTATTAGTGAAATTAGAGATCTTTTTTCTAAGAAGGCAAATTGAATGATCCTCAATATTACTACAAAAATTCCGTCTTTTAACATCATGGGTTTCAGATGTCATAATCTCTTTTTTCCTTGTTAGTCTTCCTTTTTAAAATATATATATTTTTTTTATTTTTCAATTACAATTATTAGTTACTGGTGTACAACACAGTGTTTAGACATTTACATAACTTATGAAGTGATCATCTGATAAATCCAGTACCTATCTGAGACCATGCATAGTTACTACAATACTACTATTTTCCCCATGCGATACTCCATGACTATTTTGTAACTACGAATTTTGTACTTCTTAATCCCCTCCCCACTTCACCCATCTCCTCAACCCTCCCATCCAGCAACCATCAAAATGCTCTCTGTATGTACAAGCTTGTTTCTGTTTTGTTTGTTCTGGTATCCTGTTCTCTAGATTCGCTATATTCAGATCGTATAAACCTTTTGCCTTTACCCACAATCTCTCTAAACAAAAAAATAATCTAGAATACCGGAACCTCATGGTACTGCGGCGCCTCAGCCCAGCCCCAGCACTGATAAACTGAGTCCAGAAGCGTAGAATCCCTCTGCTCCAGGCCGAGCCCCACTCAAGGCCACTCAAACATGGCCACGCATGTGTGGGGGGCCTACCAAGATTGCTGGTTCCATACTTCTTAAATTAATATAGCTTTGTCGTATAGCTTGAAGTCAGGAAGTATGATACCTTCAGCTTAGTTCTCCTTTCTCAGAATCGCTTTGGCTGTTAGGAGTCTCTTGTGCTCCATACAAATTTTAGGATTTCTTTTTTTCTGTTTCTGTGAAGAATGCCATTATAATGTTGATAAGAATTTAGATGACTAAGTTCTATAGATGGCTATGGGGAGTACAGACATGTTCTTTTCACTTTACTGCAATGCTCTATTTCTGAAGCATGGGTAGCTTAAAGGGAAGCAGATCGTTTGGGACTACCTTTCACGTATTTTTTGCTCCTTTACTCTTGGTCCGTACGTGTCCCACTGAGGTTGGTAAAAATGGGAATAGGGAAATAGGAAAATGGCTTTATCTAGGGGAATCTAGAAGTGTTGCTCTTACACTTGTTTGGAAATGCCCTACCATATCATCTCTCTAAAATGTCCCCTTTCCTTGCTCCAGTAATACAGGGGCAGCTCTACCAGCAGAGACATAATCAGATGTCCAAGTTTTGAAGAAAAAGGTAGAAACAAGAGGCTAGGTTTTTTAGAAGTGCTTCCAAAATTTATGAGTATTTCTCTTTGAGCTCTCTTCTCATCCAATTAAAAAACAGGAAAGAAAGAAAGAAAAACAGTGAAGCAACACTCTTCTCTCGTACACGTAGGAGAAAAAAGAAAATAAGTACCCTTTGGACAATGAATGCTAGTCATCTACGGCCCATGGCCAATATGCTTTAATACAATTGAGGGACTCACCCATCAAAGTGTTAGTTTTGTCATTATTTCATTACCATGTATAGAGGATTCAGACAGTGTCACTTGAGACATGGCTGCCTCTGACAAATTTTACAAATTGGAAGTGGTAGCAGCCGCCAAATACCAGGTCTTATTTAAGGTATCGTTCTTTTTCATATGACTTATTGAAATTACTTAATTTGAATATTCATATTTCCTCTACCCTCCATGTATCTGAAATTCCAGAACCGAACTGAGCATAGGTCAGTGTATTAATATAACATCTACTCTCTTTTGAGTAGATCTTTTCCTATGTCTTTCCATCTGGTATGGAATTGTTTAGGCATGTGAAACCTGTCTTTTAGATTAGGTTTCTCCCTCATCCACTGGAGAATGCATCAGCTGATGATGCATTCTTCAACAGATTTCTGGAAGGAAATTGCCATTAATACTTTTGTAATGGTTTCCTTAGGGCTCCATGAAGACCAGTTTTTCCATATGATTTCAAAGGCTATATAGTTTAGGTCTCCTAAACCTATGTCTATGGTCAGGTGTCCAAATATATCTAACTAAAATACCAAGGCCAACTTCACCACATTGTGAGAGGAGACATGTCTCTTGAGCCGTATAGACAAGCTACTGGAATCTAAGGAGAGCTCTTAAATTGCCTCTCTTTGGAAGCAAGTAATGAATGGGATTTCACTCAGCTGGTCTAGCACTGTCTACTCTCAGAAACCCAGAACCTCACAAAGTAACACTCTGGAACACACAAACCATTTACTCTACCTGCCTGTATACTGGGCTGAAAAACACAATAAAAGTAGCCAATAATTGTTATATTTCCTGATACTACTAACAGATGTAAATATAAAAGTCTGTTTTATTTTCATAAATCCTAAATCTTTCTCAGAATTTCACGCTTACTAAAAACCATCTTAGCATCCACATATACATTTTACTGACTATATTTAAGCAGTTCAAAGTCAAGTTGCAGCAAGTCACAAAGTGGAGCTTTTGATGAAATTCACATGTTTCCATTAAGCCAAATGCCTTATAAAATGGCCATTCACCTATATAAAATAACCTCTCCCCTGTGGACAAGGTCTCATTTATTAGTCACCTGTCAAATCTGTAACAGTTAAAATAAGAGTGCAACTTGAAAAACGGGCAGTGTGGTACAGGACTGGCCTTGCAAACCACTCAAGTGAAAAATCTACGTTGTCTACTTTTACTAAACCATCACTAAAGTTCAAACTCATGTGACTGAGTCCCCACCAGAAATTTCCATTCTTACAATGTCCCTTTCCTTGGAGAGTTTTCAAATTCTTGAGTCCAATGCAGCATATTTAAGATTGTCTCTGAATTAATCTTACTCCCTCTGCCCAGAGCAAGGGGGAACTCGGGTTTTCTGCAGAGAGGAATGTAACAGGTGCCAGAGATACAGAAGCAAGTAAGTTCCTGCTTCTGCTGCAGGGAAACGAAGAAAGAAGAGAGTGGTGAGGATGGGCTCTCAACTTAAAGGTACCTACAAGAAAGGTTGTCATTAGTATCCCTTATAATAGGTGTCACAGGTGCTTGGCTCATGGTAGGAGCTTTTATTATTATTATTACTGTTAACCTTTTGTGATTTATTCCTTGGCCTAGGTCAGACCTATGTACTATGTTGTGTTTTCTACACATTTTTTTTCCTGTAATCCTCTCTGGTCCTTCTAAAGCAGGGGTGTCCAAACTTTTTTCAACGTTTTTTACCAAGGGCCATATGCAGTAAAATACACAAACAGCCGGGCCACTCACTCGAGGTGAAGTACGTATTGCCTCACCTGGTTTATTTAAGTAAACTAAATATATTTTTTAAATTTGCTGTGGGCCAATTAAAAATGGATTGTGGGCCGCAGTTGGTCCGCGGGCCGCAGTTTAGACACCCCTGTTCTAAAGCCTTCTACACTGAGGTAAGAGGAAGGACTCCTACTATAGCAACTTCATGCAGAAAAGCAGTATGAGTCAATCTAAAGAGGAAACTAGACAATTTACTCCTTCACTCTTTAATGTAAAAAGTTACCCAACATACAATGAGGAATATATCCTCTTTCCTGCTCAGGACAACATATTTTAAGATTTATAATAATGCAATCTACTGTCCTCAATCAGGTAACAAATTGGTGGAAATAACATGCATACTTATAATTATAATAAATGGAGTGTGATACAATGTAAAATTGAAGTATATAGGCGTGTCACTTAATAGAAGCAGGGTGATGGTGGTTAGGGAAAGCTGCTTGGAGAAAGGAGCCCAGAACATTTGGTTTCTATGTAATTCTACCTCATTTCCTGCATTTCTGTGAACCAAATGTAATTTTTAAGTAATGGTTAAAAAGAGAAATATTGATTTTTTTTGGTTTCTTTCATGTGTCTTTTTGTTTTAGTCACAAAAAGTAAAGAACAACATATGTTTGACAAAGTAAAATCCGTAACTCTAAAAAGTCACTCACTGTTTCCAATAACAGAATTAGACATACACATAAATAATGGATTTAGTGATATGAAAGAGAGAGGTGTATGTTGTAGAAAAAAAAACAGCTTACCGAAGACAGCTAAGATTGTTATGAGAAATGCCAAGTGGCATTGAGAATAAAATAGAGTAGATTTGCTGAGATCCATACTTGATTTTGATACAGAAAATGTGTAAATATGAGGCCTACTTCAGGGACAATGAGTATCATCTTTCTTTCTTTCATTATTTTTAGCAGAATCGGCATAATTTATATTCACCTAATAAATATAACTCTTTTGTTCATGGATAAGTACTATTTGAATGTGATCATATTTTATTTCTTCCATTTTTATGAGAACACAGACTGTCTATTGATAAAATATAGATTTTCCAAAAGGTGCTAGAATATACTACTTCAGAACTAAATGAAGTATTTTTAATTTAAGTATAAATTCCTTAAGTATAAAATTTGAGTTAAGTAAAACTACTTTTATACCTCATTGGAGAAAGGTTTAAATTCCAAGTAAAATGTCACCCAAGCAAACTGTCTGTTTGAATATTTCTAACTGATCACAGAGAGAATCATGTCCCATTGCACTCTCCCTCTGGCCAAAGAGCATTTGCAAGGTTTTGGTAAAATGTTAAGTATCGTTAACTAGCTAATACATAACACTGAGTAAATGTACATATTATTCTATTTGAGCAAAACCACCACTAACTGAACTATCAAAGCCCAACAATTTGTTTTAAAATGAGTGTCTCTTTTGTGTTCACTAAAAGGGAATACATTCACTATCTCTCTCATTCTATATAATTATAGCAGATGGGAAAGTTTTTCCTTAGATTGAGAACTTGGCATTTTACATGTTTAATTTGGCTCAAGATACAACATTTATAGAACTGCATTCCAAGTAGTGATTTTCTAAAAAAGATTCCCTATTGAGTATAAAAGTAATCATGTTAAATATTCCACCCATAAATTATAACCCTAACCCTAAAGGTCATTTCTTGGGTATAAAACAAAAACATAAACTGTTTTTGCTATATTTTTAGGCCACCAAGTAGAGAAGTCTATAAATTACTACTCCAGGATAATAACTGCATAAAATTTGAATACTAGTACAATTTATCTTTAACTAACTCCAAAAACGACATCTAAGCTTATTAATTATGATTTTCCATTGTATTTTGATTCATATTGAAGCTGTCTCTACATGGCTGGCAGGCAAAACGTCCACAGTAGATATAGAAAGAAGAGGGGGAACAATTTGGAATGTCTCAGTCAAAGATTTCTCTGCTTTTCCTCCTTTGTGATTGTTCTACTTGACGAAGGGGACTTGGCCACCTACAGAGCTGGCATAAATCATTAAATCAATGCTGATTTTTAGGAGAGAGAGAGAGAGACACAGAGACAGAGAGAGAGAGAGAGAGAGAGAGAGAGAGAAAGCCAGGCCAGTTGAAAGACCCCTATCTCAGGTGACCAGGAAACCTATAACAAATGAACAGCTTGCTGTGGGAGGTTTGGAGTTAATACTTAAGCTATAAGAAATCAAAAACTTACTCAGTACAACTTGAATTCCAGGAGAGGAGGTTATCATGAGAACTACACCAGTGACCTATTGAATTTGGGTAACATTTGTTACGTTTTTGGAGGAAAATGTAGTGACTGCAGGAGAAAGACGAAAGAGGACAAAAACAATTTCAAGGAATAAATTAAAAATATAGAGTTTGGGAAGTATCAAGGTCTTCGGCACGAAATTAAAGATGCACAAAAATGTGTGAGCTTAATGAAAGTGGTACCCCACCTCAGATGAAAGAGTGAAAGGGATATAAGACTGTTTTAGTTAATACTGGTTAACTGTGTAGTATATGCAGATCTTAGAGAGGATGCATATAACCTGCACAGAAAATAAATGTACGAGGAAAAGCAGGGATAATAAGCAAGAGGAAATGATGGGTAAGGCTAGATACATGCAAAGCAGAGAAAGAGGAGAATTTTGCCTCTGAGCTATACAATTCACAGAGTTTTGTTTTTTTGTTTGAATATATATATATATATATATATATATATATATATATATATATATATATAATAGAATAACTTTGATAAACCATATATATATAATGGTTTATCAAAGTTATTCCATGAACATTTCCTTTTATATGGAAGTGCACCACAGTAACATAGCTCCCATATCAATGTAATAACTGCAGCTAAGAGCAATTTGATTAGGAGATGAGCATAGTTCTTTGTACAGACCAAACTCTTGCTCTGCTTTTGTTAACAGCAGTATGATACATAAATGGCAAATATGGAAGACACTACAGGTCTATGAGGATGGCAAAAAAAAAGATAACCATAAAATAACAACAACAAAAAACCTGACAGAACAATTTCTGGTAAGGAGTCAAAGGATATTTTTTTCATCTCTGGTAGGGATTTCAATAGCAAAACTGATTTGGAAGATAGTTTGGCAACACCTTAGAAAGTCAAATATAGTTTCACCATTCAATAAAGAAATTGTGCCTCTAGGTGTTTACCTAGCTGATATGAAAATGTATGCCCACACAGAAACCTAAATACTAATGTTTATTTCAGGTTTATTCGTAATCACGAAAAGCTGGAATCTAGCAAGATGTCCTTCAGCAAATGAAAGGGTACAACATTGTAGGATGTCCATACAATAAAATATTATTCAGTGATAAATGAAATGATCTATCAAGATACACAGACGTGGATAGATATTAAATGCATATTACGAATGAAAACAGTCTGCCTGAAAATGCTTTATGATGTATAATCACATTTATAGGAATTTATGTGATCACATTCAGGAAAAGACAAATCTACATAGACAGTAAACATATCACTGGCTTTAGATTAGGTACTAGTTTCTTACATATGACATCAAAAGTACAAGCAAAGAAAGAAAAAAATAGACAAACTGGACAACATTAAAATGAGAAAACTCTAGTGCTTCTAAGGACACCTTCAAGAACATGAAAAGACAGTGCATAGAACAGGAGAAAATATTTGCAAATTATGTAGCTACTAAGTGTTGAGGAAAGCAGTGTTGTGTGCAGTCATCAGACCCACACAGGGGCATAAGAGTAGCGCTTGGGGTTGGAACACTTCCTTATCAAGAGATAAAAGTCCCACACAGCCTGGGCTGGGCTTATCACTTCATGTGGGAATATCTTTTCCTGCTTCTGGCTTAGGGAATGCTCTCTTGTGTGTTATCAAAGCATGTGCACCTTACGGCATCCGGACAACCCCACTGTTATATCTGTCCTCTGAGGGGAGCAGACTGGGCTCTTCCACCGTGGAGTAAAAAGGATGTGTGTAGGCAAATTGCCCTGCAGCAGCTTCAGGAAGAGACACACTGGCCATGGGGAGCCAACACATACTACTGAAGCTCATCTTGCTCTGTCTCTTTTCTATGGAATTAAAGTGGTGCTCCTTCCAATGCTTGACTACGGGTATGTTGTCTTTTCCTTGGGACTCTGACACCAAGATGCTGTGGGGAGGAGTGTTTGGTGACCTGCCCTGGGATTGGTTAGTAGTGCACAGTACATAGAATATATTAAGAACTACTATAACTCAATCATGAAAAGAGAAATAACCATGTTTAGAAAAGAAGCAGGCAAAGGATCTACACACTTCTCCAAAGAAGATATACAAATGGCCATTAAGCACATGAAAACCTGTTCAACATCATTAGCTATCAAAGAAACGCAAATCAGTACCACAATGAAATACCTCTATACATGCTGTGATGCCTATAATTAAAGATTTTTAAAAAGGAGGAAAGTAACAATTGTGGAGAATAATGTGAAGAAATTGGAGCCCTTGTACCCTGCCAGTGGGAATGTAAAATGGTACAGCCACTTTGGAAACAGTCTGGTAGTTCCTCAAAATCATAAACATAGAGTTATCATATTACTAAGTAATTTCACTCTTAGAGAAATGAAAATCTCTCTCTCTCTCTCTCTCTCTCTCTCTCTCACACACACACACACACACACACACACACTCACACAGTACACAAACATTCCTAGTAGCATTATGCCTAATAGACAAAATGTTCATTAACAGATCAATAGTTAAATAAAATGTGTTATATTTATACACTAGAATATTGTTCGGCATTTTTTTTTAAATGAAATGAAAAATAAATTGCAGCTTCCAAGTGTGGCATATAAGAAACTTGGAAGTTGCCCCTTTATCCTAACACAAGCAACTGTCTTAACAAAAACCTCACCCTCCTCTCCTCAAACTAATCAAAAATAAGGGGTGAGAAACCCACCAGTAAGAGGGTAAAAAGTGGAATGTGAAAAATCAAGAAAATATTTTCAACCTATGATCAGGCAAACAGGAAAAACAGATGCCTTTTAAAATAACATCAGCACAACATTGCACATCAATGTCACGATCAACTCAACGAGGGAAGATAAATTTTTTGACAATGCACTGAGTATTGCGGGTATAATCAAAAGCAGAGGCATCCAAGCACATAGTGGACAATGTGTAAATAATTGCCCTGACAATGGGATGCCACATTTACCTGAGCAAAATATTCCTGAACGTGAACATGGTCCATGTCAAATCTTCTGGAAACATTCTTTTTCTAACATACATGTTGCAGGCAGAATAAAAATTGTCTTGAGAATTTACCAGAATTAATTACTGGTATTTAGGAAAATAATTATCTGGTGGTGGTGATGGGGAACCTAAATTCTCAAAGAATTAAATTCTTTAGTTACCTTGGAAATCTTACCTATGTATCTCTTTGTAGTCAAGGAAATGCCCCATGTGAATAGGGCACCGGTTTTAGAACACCTGGTCTTCACTTTGTGTTTAAGTCTTTACATTTCAATTATTTGATATAAAACAACAAAAGAATTCTACCTTCTATGACAATGTTCAAGGACCAGTGCACTTCTTCAATTTACCTATATGGCTTCTTTTTATTATAAAATTTAGCTGCTGGTTTAGTGATACTCTTAGCTCTAAAATTACCATATTATTAATAAACTGTGAGACGGTATGATAACACCACAATTCTATTCTAGAAAAAAATTATAAGATTAGCAGAATTCCAACTTGATTTTTTCAGAATGTCACATTAAGAGACTTTGATATGATCCACAGCGTAGAGGTGTTAAGTAATTTGAGAAACTTGAACACGATTAGCAAATAAGTTGGAAAGGGGAGTCCGGAGAAAAAGTAAAATATTACTAAAACTAAATTCTTAGGATGAGGAAAATAGTGATATATATTTTTGTTCTCCAATTTTCCTCCCTCTAAGTGCCTAGCATTCCCCAGCATTCTTTTCTCCATTCAAGCTGGGCTTTCCACCCAGAATATCTTCTCTCTCCTTGTCAGTTAATTTCTATTTCAAATTTTACTTTTTTTTTTCTGACACTGTCTCTGACCTTCAAAATGGATTCATTACTTCTCTGTATCTTCAAAGTATATTATTTCAAAAGTTTAAGGGTAGTTAACATACTTTGCTCTTTATTGTATGGTTGGTAAACCACTTAAATTTAAATATTAGTGTAAAATTCTTACCTTGCCAGTAATTTTTGAATAAATACAGAGAAAGAATAGTACATATATATATCTATCTGTATTTATATCTATTTGAATACATATATATGTATTCAAATAACATATCATATATATGTATGTATATATACGTATATACATATATACGTATACATACATATATATATATATATATATATAATCTTTAGAACTCAGCACATGATCCTTTGAGTTATCTTGCTGTATGAACTTCCATTTCATTAAACCACATATATTTTAAGAAAACAAATAGTATGTAATACCAATACTTAAATTGACTTCCTTTAAATATGCCTTGCTCTATGTAAGACATACAACTAAATCTTGTTACAAAAAATAAGAGGCCTACAATTCAGTTGTTTAAGAAATGAAACAAAATTCACAATTAATGTCAGTTTGCAATTTATTGCTATTTAAAATAATATCTATATAAATTGAAACAATGTGTCATAATATTGAAATTGTCTTATACTCAAAATGAAGGATCTACAAAACGATGCTGGAAAAAAGCCTGATGTTAGAGGACCCATATCTGTTTAGAATTAAATAACGTAATTCTTTTCTCTTTTAAATTGTGATACTTCTGTGGAAGTTACTCTTCTGTCACATCAATAAGAAAGAATTCAAAAGAAATACCCCAGAATTAATATATGTAAGATAATTATTTTTCTTTGAGTTTAATATGGCATAAACTTTTTGGGTTAAATTTTTTTAAAGTCATTTAATTCAGAGTAGCTCCATCATAAAACTTATTACACAGAATTATTTTCCAGTGTGCCATTCATTGTCCATGAACGTTGTAAAATGAAGCTTGGAAATGAAATATTTCATATTACCACAAAGCATGAAATAAGACAAATATATGGAAGTTTCATCTTCTTAAGACTTCATGTCTTTTGAAAGCAAAAGTATTGCCTCATTGAGTCCATGATAATAACTGTTTTCCAGCTTGGAAAAAAAAATACTTGATATAAGACAATTTAAAAATTAATATCCAATTTATTTAAAAAACAATCAGTATGAGACAATAAGAGGAAAAGTCCTTTTTCTAATCTACTCTCCCCTCAGGAAGAAAAATGAAAAAAGGTTTAAAGAAAATGTTGTGCAAAATTGATCATATTCATTTGTTTATATGATTCTTTTACATTGATTGTCAGGGTATTATTTTTCTTTAACTTTGGCTTCAAAATGACTAAATTCCTTCCTGTTTGAAATGTCAGAGGTTTTTGATTGTCATAGGTGAACTGTGTCATAATACAAAGCTAATACTTTTTTGACTGGTTAGAGTTCAGTGGCTTTATATTTTTGCAAAGGAACATATCTAAAATATTGGGGGTGGGGGGGGGAAATACTGACAAGTTCTCTCAAATTCCAGTTCAAATGCAGTAGTTCCTATCATGCTTGCTTAGATGACCTGGTTTACATTCTGTCAGCTGTCAGAGGTGGCTACAAGTATACAAAGTTCTGAGGGCTTGGTGCAGTGTGTTTGCTGGTTAGAGCAGTGATAAAAGAAACAAGTCTACCAGAGTTGAGGATAGTTGTACTTGGTTTCAGGGTGATGCTTTTGTGCAAATACTCAAACATACAGTAGTGGAAGTTAAGAATGCTCATCTTCTGCCCCTTCACATATTAATAAAAATGCTCAGTCACAAAGCAATAGTTACTAAATAATTATCAATTCCTCTCATCTGTTATTATGGAATTCCAAGTTTACACATGTTATATTCTCCTAAATTCTGAATGCTTGAAGCTAAAATCACTTTTGAGCTATCTGGTTTCGGTTGAATATATCATTTATCTGCCAGAATTTGATGAAATAAATGAATCGGGTCTTAATAATATATTAAGTGAGTAAACTTTCAGATGAGGCAAACTGATCATTTTATGTGTCCCTGAGATGAGAACAAAATTTGTGGTGTTGCTAATTTGTCAATTGTTGATATTTGTCTTAGTAAATAAATGGTTGGTTAACTATAGTGGAATTTACACTAGAATCAAGCTGTTCATAAAATACAAGGCATGATCACAAAATATGGTGTGTCGTGCGGGGTGTCATGTGGGAGAGCCTGCTCGCTGTGCCATTTGTCGCGTGGGGCGGCCTGCGGGGTCTCTGCTCCCGCTCCCCACATAAGAACGCAGGACATGGTGAGGCCAAAAAGGAACACCCACGGAGCCATAGGTAGGGGAGTCGTACTACTATATTCTCGCTGGCGGCTGGGTTGGAAAAACAGGAAGCAGGAGCCACACTGTTCTGGAAGTCCTCTTTCGTGAGTGTCTTCAGTTGAACTGTCATAGTTGCTTCAATATCCTAAATCATTTTGACTTTGGTGAAGAGCCAGAAGTCTCACAGTGCCAGATCCAGTGAATAAGATGGATGAAGAAACACCATAACGTTTTCATTTGATATAAATTGCCGTACCAGAAGTGATGTGTGACATGGAGCCTTTCCATTGTAATCACAACATGGTGAATGCTGCTGTCGAGTGCCACCCAAAGGAAAGGCAAGGATCTTCAATACAGGAAGCAGCACGACGAACCTTAGTAACAGTGTGTGACAAGTTTAAACTTGTTTGGTGCAGTCAATCCGGTTTGAGCTATGGTTGAGAGAAGGTGTTTTAAAGTGTGCCATAAGTCATCGTCCTTCATGACAATGCTCTGTGTACAATCACTTCTGGTACAGAATTTCTGTGAAATGAAACATTACAGTGTGTCTCCATCCACCTTATTCACCGGATCTGGCTCTTCCCAAAGTCAAAATGATTCAGGACATCGAGGCAGATATGGCAGCACAACTGCAGACATTCAGGAAAGAGGACTTCCAGAACTGCTTCAGAAAGTGGCAAGAATGATGGGATAAGTGTGTTTGAAGCAAAGGGGAGTATTTTGAGAGGGATTGATGGCAATGTGTCTTTTACTGTAATATTTTTTTAAACATTTACCATATTCACATTCTCGTATTGCTATAAAAGCCGCAATGACACATCATTTCAAATGGAAAAATAATAATATTTTCCAAGTGTTCTAAATCCTATAATTTAGGATTCTGGAGAATTAACCATGAGAATTCTAGATGTTGCCATCCAGAACTCGTCATTAATCACATAACTGTTTATAACTAAAACACAAGAAGCCATTAAATGTTACAAACATTTGGTGTTTCTTTCATGAATTTTATACTGTTACCTTATTATTTCTCTTTCCAGATTACTTGTTCAAAATAAAATTTTGTAACAGCTTTAGCTTAGAGAAGCAGAAATGGAAAGTGCATCCCTCCCTTCCTTATAACAAGAAAAAAGTTGGAAAAAGGGCAAATAAGTGACTTTTCTGAAATCCATCAGAACACCGCAGAGGTTATAGTACAAACCACTAGGGAGGGGCAGGAGCATGTGTTAGGTCAACCACTATAACAGGAAGAGGGGAGGACGCACTTGTGAAGATCACAGGACTGAAAACTAGGCTCACAGTGCTGGCACAAAACAGGTTTAATCTGAGAATACCCTTCCCTCACAGTCTCAGATCCTATCACCATGCTTACAGCATCAAGTAAAAATGAGTGGAAGGCACCTGTGGGGGTTGCAAGAGACAAGTCTTATTGATGGAAGAAAAGAAAGAGAAGCTGAGCAGGTAGCAGAAATTACAAAAACTTTCTAGCAAACTTGCCCATCCCTCCAGAGTGTGGGTTTGTGCTCTCACTTTAGGAGTCCAGCTGAGTTTAAACATGTGGTTGCTATGGTTACCTTGAATGCCCCATAGGCTCCAGGGCTTCTAGGAGAAATGGCTGATTCCAGAAATAGGGCAAGGACAATGCCAGATGAGCCTGGAGTGTCCTGTACAGCCAGAAAGTAAAAAAATGTTGAAAAGAAAAATAGATGAGTCATGAGGAACACAGGAGACATCTTAGAAGAGCAACCAATGCTGGAACTATTTGAGAAACAACATAAATGACAATAGTATTGGATTATAACTGAAAGTTAGAAAAAATATAAATGAATAATATAAATATAAAAACATAAATGAATAATTTAAAAAATGAGAGAAAAATAATTAAATTACATGGGAATGAATAAATGAGAGAGAAGAAACAAGTTTTTCTTACAGAAGAATTTTAGTTAATAAGTTAGAAAAGAAGGAAATAGGAAATTACAATTAAAAAGCATAGCAATAATAGCTGTAGGCATAATACATTGAAGAATATTAAAATTAATGAAGAAACTGTAAGAAGAAGCATTATATTTGCATATCTTCACTATATGCTTCACAAAATATGTATTAATTATATGGTGACTTCCAGAAATGTCCACAAATTATTTGATATACCTCTCTCCAGGAGATAGAGTTTAATACCTTCCCTTAAATATGGACTGGATTTTCTGATTCACTTTATATGGTAATTTTAGAGTGGAGAAACCTTGCAGACACCAGGTTAACCAGTGATCAAGGTGAAACTGACCAGTGATAAATCACGTTGCTATCATGTACTTCTATAATGTAATATGATTAGAAAGGCATATTGCTTCTATAATACTCTCCCCACTAAATCCATAACTCTAGTCCAATCATGAGAAAACATCAAAAAACACAAAGTTGAGCAAATCCTATAAAATATCTTACCAGTACCCTTCAGAAGTGTCAAGGTCCTAAAAGACAAGGCATGACATAGAAACTGTCATATATCGAAGGGGTTTAGGATATGTGACTAATAAATACAACATTGTATTTTGGATAGGATTCTCGAACAGAAGAAGCCCATTAGTGGAAAGATTGGGTAAATCCATATAAAACATCTAGTTTAATTAATGGAATTGTACCAATGTTAATGTATTAATTTTGATTCATTAGCCATAGTTACGTAAGGTCAACCTTAGTTGATACTGGAGGAAGGGTACACAGGAAATCTCTATTATTGCAACTCTTCTATAGATCTAAAATTATTTCTAGATAAATTCTATGAAACTCTTTAATAAAATGAATGAATAATTCTTTTGATAATATGAATGCCTTGAAAATCTTTAACAATGATTACTCTGATAAATATGAACAGAAATCTTGATTAACAGTAGTAGATTATTGTGCTCAAAGAACTAAAGACTTAGGAAGGATAAAAGCCTGTAAAGTGTAGGAAAACATTACTGGGGATTGAACTTGTAAGCTCTGGGTAATTAATGTGTCACTTTCATATTAATCACTAAAAATTAGAATGCATAACCTGTCTGATAATGGTTAATATTTTGATATCTTTATTTTCTCCCTGTAAAAGTATTTTCGTAAACCAGTACTTTTCAAATATTTTTTAAACCATTGGGACACTTGTTTAAACTAAATATTTCACACAAAAGAATTTTTTATGTGTAAATATGTATTTATACATATAAAATTTAATTTATCTTAATTCAAAATAAATTGTGATAAGCAGAATTCTACAATCAGCCATGAGATTTCCGTCATCCTGCTATACACACACCTTTTCCTAAGTAGGAATAAACTTTCAATCAAACACTAATCTGGATGCTGTGTGAAGAGATTTTGTGGATGTAATTAGTGTCACAAAACAGTTGCCTTTAAATTAGAGAGAATATCCTAATTGGGTCTCACCAAATTTGGGTGATCCTTTAAATGGACTGGGCTATTCCTGGGGGAGATTGTACCAGGTATATCATTTGGAGATTCAAAGCATGAAAGGGATTTTACACAAGAGAGATTGCCTATTTCTAGCTTTGGAGATGGAGGAGGCAATGTATGTTGACAGCCAAAAATGAAACAGGAATAGTAGTCCTACAACTGCAAAAAACTGAGTTCTGCAAATAACAAGAATGACTTTGGAAGTGCTTTTATCCCAGAGACTCTACCTGAGGACTCAGCCTGGTCTGCACATTGATTTTGCCCTTATGATACCTTCAGCAGAGAAACCAGTCATTCCACCTGGGGCTTCTGACCTACAGAACTGTGAGCAAATAAATGGGTGTTGTATTAAACCACAAAGTTTGTAGTAATTTGTTACCCAGCAATAAGAAACAAAAATCATAAATCAACAAGAATTAATCTGGATGACAGCAAACACTTGCTACACAGCCTCAATGAAATTTGCAATCATCTATCAACTTTAATATCATTTTATATTTTGTTTTAGATATATCATTTTGAAAAATCATCCTGATTCACATACATAAGAAGTTGCTCATTTTTTTTTAAAGGATTTTTTAACAGGTCACAAATCAAATTGTGATTTTCCTGATCCTCTTCAATTAAATTCATCTGAAAGCTTGGGAACAAAAGCAACAGATTTTTTTTCCAAACTATAATCACTAAAATAATTTAACAATGCTCATTATTTAAACAGGTACACAAATTTGATACGTATCTACTGATATGCATCATTCGAAACTTACACTAAGCAGTAAATCTCTATAGTATAATACCATGCGCTGTTATGTTTAAACTTATTTTTTACAGCTCAATATTATGTCATTAGGAACCAAAATGTTCTGTCTAAATCTCGCATCATCATCAAAGATTTTAAAAAATCAGTTAAACGATCTGAAGAGTTTGGAGTCATTTTGAAGAACTGTAGATTGTGACAATGTGTTATATTGTACTAGTGCACACATTTACATGGAAAGTTTTGCATGTCTGAATTTTTAAAAAGTCAATACCGAACTACCAGCTCCATAGTCAATTACTTATTTATGAAAATGAAAGGCTTAAATATAAGCTCAGTGTTGGCAGAGAAATGTTTAATTCCAATATAAACACACAAAGGCATTGAACTAATTACTCTGAAAAAAATATCATTAATCATTCATGTCCTAAAACTTGTTATCTGTAGTACAATTAAGTGTCCTTGTTTTAATTATAAATTTTAACAAGTCAACTAAAAGATATTTGAACCAAGTATTGTGGATCCACTGAATCTTCTCCACATGAATGCATTTTTAAAAATCATTGACTTAAGCCATCACAAACACATCAGTTCAGGAGTCCTGGAATGAATTATTGACTAAGAATAGATCACTGAGCAGGAGCGGAAAAACCTCAAGGGATCAACAAAACCCTTGTAGGTAGAAGAGGAGTATCCGAACAATAAAATTGATGTCTGCTCTCTTGCTGATGATTTCTGGGGACAACACCTCTATAATTTTCATATCCCTGTAATTCACAAAGCTCTGCATTACATGTGAATTTAATCTCACCTATTTATATGTGTACCTAATTCAGTCATAATTGTTTTTGAGAATACCCTCTCAATTTTCTTCTAATAAAAACTTGATTTTTTATGGTTCTACTTGAAAATTGCAATCCTTTTCTAAATTTAAATGTTCCCTATCATTCTACATTTTTATAATATGCATTCCCTGTGCCTTTTATTATTCTTAGCACTGATGTCTGCATTGCCACAATTGTCTTAACATGTTTTTTATAGTATGGTGACGAAAGCCTATAGGACTCACACGAGGAATTTAAAACATAGTTGTCAAAACTTTATACTGGTGTGGTATCACGAACCCAAGAATAAAGTAGACCAGTTTGAAATACTGTCACACCTACAAAGTGTGCTCACAAAATACAGTGAATGTTTAAATTAAAAAAAACACATTATTACAGTAAAAGATACATTGCCATTAATCCTCCGCAAAATACGTCCTTGCTTCGAACACACTTATCCCATCGTTCTTGCCATTTTCTGGAATCAGTCCTGGAAGTCTTTCATGTCTTTAGTTAATGCTGTTTTGGCTGCCTCGAAATCCTGAATCGATTCAAAACGTTTTCCTTTCATGGTCATTTTATCTTTGGGGAAGAGGTAGAAGTTATATGGTGCCAGATCCAGTGAATAAATTGGAGGAGAACACACTGTAATGTTTTTATTTAACAGAAATTGCCATATCAGAAGTGATGTGTGACACGAGCATTGTCATGATGGAGAATAAAATAACATAGTTGTCAAAACTTTATACTAGTGTAGTATCACGAACCCAAGAATAAAGTAGACCAGTTTGAAATACTGTCACATTCATGAAAGAGGACTTCCAGAGCTGCTTCAGAAAGTGGCAAGGAGAACTGACTCTGGGTGGTGAACCACAATGTGATATATAGATGATGAATTACAGAATTGTACACATAAAACCTATGTAACTTTGCTACACATTGTCACCCCAATAAACTTTAATTTACAAAAATCAGAGAAATAAAAACTAATTTTTATTTAAAAAAGGAACAATGGGATAAGTGTGTTCAAGGAGGAGTATTTTGAGGGGGATTAATGACAATGTGTCTTTTACTATAATATTTTTTATTTATTTAAGCATTCACCTTACCTTTTGATCACACCTCATAAGTGGACAATAAATGTTATCTATGTCCCATCATAAAGGATTGGAGCACATATAGTCCGGTCACTATCATATGCCAAAATACCCCCAAGACAATTCATTGATAATTTTGGAGGAGCAAATTTACACATGAATTTGCAAAGAACTAGATGAAGAAAGGAAAAATAGAGATACGGGGAAGATTAAGAATACTTAGTGAATTTTAACTCCCACCCAACCCCTCCTTTCCTCACCCCCCCCCCAAGAAAAAGGGTATTGGGAGGTAAACATTCTGTAGGAAAATAGATCCAAAATTTGACCACTTTTCTACTCCCACTGTTTTTGTCCTGGTTCAATCCATCATTGTCTTTTACCTGGAGCTTGATAATTATCTCCTAAAGTGTGTTCCTGCTTCTACCTTTATATAACATAGAGTATCTTCAATATGGAAGGCAGAGTGAACTTTCCAAAAGTAAATTACATCATATTATAGTTTTTTCTCAAAACTGGACATCCTCTATTTTACTTAGTGTAAAAGCCAGAATTTTTACAATCGATTCAAGACACTATATGACCTACTCACTATCCATTAACTCTCAGATCTTCTCTCTTCCCTACTCCTGTATAGATAGGCCAGCTTTAGTTCTGGTTCTCAAACATACCAGAAATTTTTCTGCCTTCATACCTTCATACCATTTCTTCTCAGCACATTCTTTTTCTAGATTTCAGTCTTCTTAACTCCCTCGATTATTTTAGGCCTTGCTTGGTTCAACTCTAGCATTCCCTATGAGATATACCCTAATTTTCCTATTTAAAATTGCAAAATGTTCATCACATACACATCTCTGGCATCCCAAATCCCTTTCCCTATATGTATATATATATATATATATGTGTGTGTGTGTGTGTGTGTGTGTGTGTGTGTGTATGTATATATATATATATATATAGTTTTTTCTTCTCTCTATCTTTCTCACAGAACTTTTCATTCTAATGTACTATGTACTTAATTATTATGTTTCTTGTTCATTGTTTGTCTTCCTTTACTAGAATTTAATTTCTACAGGGTAGAGATGAGATTCAGGAGCCTAATACTAGAATACTCCCTGGCACACAGTAGGTGCTCAATAATAATTTGATATTTGAATGAATAAATTTTGGGAAAAATTCATGAGGAAAAGTCCAGCTGTTGCCTGGGACAAGAAAACAATCATCGTTTGATTTAAGCAGCTCTATAAACTCCTTGAAGTTTTATGGAGTCAACAGGAAAAAAGTCAACTTGGGTGAAATGTCTAAGCTTCTGGATAAGAGCTGTTTGATGAGGCTGATAGGTTGAATGACAATGGATATTACAACCAGCACTGAACACACTGGGTTACCAAAAAATGTGGAAATAACCAAGGCAATGCCACAAAAATCTATGACGTAAGCAATATGTTGTCTCAGACAGCCCAGAGAAACACTGCTTTCCCATTGAACCAAAATTTGTTCAAAGGCAGAAAGATGGCTTGACATTCTGAGAAACACAAAACACTAAGAAACCCTATCATATTCATTATTACTTCTGTTAGCGAATCACTTATGCTGACATAGAAGGAAAATGAAATATAGGTCAACCCATAGTTCCTTTCCTTTCAGTCATTTCTTACTCATCAGCAAGTCAAAACAAGAGAGTGTTGGTATAAAGGGGGCATTTCAATAAGTAAATTAAAAACAGTTGAATTTATTTCCATCAGCATTCCCCACTTCGTTGGTAAAAATGGAATACATAGGCATGTACAAACCAAGAAATACGAATTGTGTAATTTGAGTGATACTGCATATGAGTTAAATGCTTTTATATTATACTTGCATTTAAAACTGGCATTACACAATATAAATATAAAAGATAAAATTCATGCTAATGATTTAACATTGCAATTTTTTTTTTTTTTTAGAACTATATTAAATACCAAATAAAAAACACCATGAAAAGTCAAGAGAGATCATGGAAGTGAGGGAAAATTTTGAATTTTAGTGAGATTAACAGAATTTTTATCCTGCTTTTTCCAACAAGGAAAACATTTTATTTGGCATAGGGCTCCAAAAACTTCCTAGCTGGCCCTGGTTATAAAGAAAAGAAATTCTCGGAGACATAATAGAGTCACCAGAAAAAGCACATTAAATAAAGGATTTGTTATAAGAAAGCATTTGATTGCAATCCCACTGTGAGGTTCAGGTAAAATGTTCTTAACATATGTACAAAAGTACTCCTCCCTTTTCCTGTACATGAAGATTGTCACTATGCCACCATTTTTGTGTATTATCCTTAAGTAATGGGGCCTCTCAAAACATCTACTTCAGGTGTGTCAGCTAGAACTCTTTTGGTTACACTGAAAACAAAAAACAAAACAAAAACTGGCTTAAGGAAAAGGTCAATCAATATTTTAAAAATCATTTTTCACATATCCGGTTAATCTAGGTTTAAATATTATTTTCAAAATCAGACTAACTCACCATGAATTGGTTTTTCTCAATCTTTTGTCTGGACTTTCTGTTTTTTTCTGCATTTTTAACAGACTGCATGTGGAAAAATTTAGCTATAGCAGCTCTTATCCCACATTTGCTTAGGTTGGAATAAAGAGAGAAGTGAAGCCTGTTTCTCAGTACCTCTTGAAAAATTTCTGAGCCTCATTATACTTAAACTTTCTTAGTTTGTATGCTTACCTCTGAGCCCATCAATGTGGGCAGGAATGGGACCCTGTTAGAGTACTTGGGCTGTACACAATGGTCACATAATCCCAAAGAAAAACTCCAAGACATGTCCATTTTTTACCTATCGCTTGTCAAGCCCATCGCTGTCCTATGTTCTGCACTGTATTACAAGAGCTGGAACCATGAAAACTATAATTCTAAGGTTCACTTGCCTTAGAAGGTTTTGGTTTAGTTTGATGAATGGATGGCATCAGTAAGGGAGTAGCAGGCAGGAGATGGGATCCCAACACTGCTTTTTATTTCTTAAAGACTCACTGGCAAAAACAGTTTGTTAAGTCTACAGAGGCCTGTAGAGATTCTTTCCAAGACAGCAAACGGTGACTGATAATGACGTGTAGAGGATATACGCCCCCAAAATATCAGCAGTTCAAGCATGGATTAAACAATAGCAGCTGTCTCCAGAAGTATAAGCAACAGGTACAATTATATGCTATGTTAACATCATCTGTCGTTTTTAGTGTAGTTTTCAAGTAGATAATGACTTCCTGCAGCTCCTAATATTTGAGGTACCTTATCTTTCTATGTGTGCTCCTCAGACTTTAAACACTTATAATCAGCTCCTTTTTCTCAAATGCATCACATGTCTTCTCTCTTCAAACCTGCTTGAACTCAGAGGATGCTCCCAGTTTGTAGCATAATGAATGTCAAAAGACCAACAATAAAAGTTCTTCACTTGGTTTGCTTTGAATAAACCTGATATGGGGAGCATTTATTTTTGCTTCTCAGATTTTACAAAGAAAAGCATGTAAAAGTTGAATTTCAAAGAACTATTTGTGTCTGTAATTGTCATCTCTGTAATTCAGGACGTGACAAAATAGATCTAATACTATCTCATAGCATGACTGATTTAATTGTGGGTGTGTAAGTACTGTATTAGTGATAGTGCCAGCATGTAATTTTATATTTCAAACAACTATTTTTTTGTGTGTGGAATATCAGAAAGACCATGTTTGAGCATCTTTTCAGCTACATGCTTTCTTATTCATGAGATCTGAAAATAAAAGTAAACTTCAAGAGTCAGTTTGAATCAGTTACAAATAATGAAGGTAAGATGATTTACCAAGCTGTTATGGAAGAGTCCATGTGATCATTTTATCTATAGTTAACATTTCATTCTGAGAGTATTAAGTCACATATGATTTTAAATCTCATGATATCCAAAATCTTTTGTACTTAGCTTAGATATTTTGATAGATTTATAAGACCAGTGATCTTATTTTTTTGTAATTATAAGAAAGAAAAAATAATGTATGGGCTAAGAAGACATAAATTATAAAATGTTTTATAGACTATTTTGGACATATAGTTCATCTATCACTTCAAATAAATATAATAATCAGTTGTAGTAGTAACATTAATTAGTTATTAAACAACAACAAAGTTGTCACATACTCATAAGACTGGCAGTTGATCAGTAAAGAAATAATGATTCCTTGTTACTTGCATATACAGATAAAGCAAGATGAGCTAGGGTGATAACTCTCTGCCATATCCCTTGTCCCATAAGATGGCACAGAAGCAAGAGGGGCCAGATGACATGGCAATGAAACACACACAGTTGAGCCTGTGTGTTTGAAGAATTTATTCTGTGCTACAGCTAAGCAGTTTTATAGCCTGCAGCTGTGCCATAAGGTGGGCACCGTAGGAGGTCTCATACTTCATCAGAACTCTGGAGATGATAAGAAGCTGTCATGACAGCTGTCTAGGAAGAGAGAGAAGTGAGTGAGAAATGGCCTTGCAGCAGCTCCTCGCTAACCTCCGATGTTCTCGTGTTCTGGGACGATTCTTGGGTGTTCTGTCAAGGCTCATGTCAGCTTTGGTGAATGAAGCCTTGGCTAGATGCTCTATGTGGAGATATGAAACATCCATAGGGTGGTACAGCAAAGTCATTTCTCTATAAAAATTACACATAATACCAAATAAAATAGTGTGTTCTATGTTTAGAACTAATTACACATGAAGAGATACACCAATACAACCAGATATGTATAACTCAGATTTCTTTGGTATAAGAGATCTATTATCCCAGCTTTTCCTTGTCTTTATTTACTTGGTTACTAGATGACTAGCATCAGTTATAATTTTCTGAAATAATTTTCTCCTTGATTTTGAGGGGATTCTATTAGGTAATTGAAAGAGCTTTTGGCTACAGGATGCTCAGATCCTATTGTCCATTTCCTATTATTCTCAGTTCCTATTTTGTGCTAACTCTATCCTCAAAGAAGGGCTGAGCAGGTCTATGCTGATCTGGGTTTATAAAACTCAAGGACAATCGTGGGCCAAGATAAAGCCTACATATGCTTATTTGTAAGTTTCAGAAAGATTGAATATTAAGTGGCGATAAAAATGTATTCTCATAATTTGATTACAATGAACTATAACAGGCAACTTGTAAGTATATGAGCAACTTTGTTACACACACATATACACACACACACATACACACACACAAACATTCTCCCACATGTGCCTAGCATATATAGGATTTGGAGCCAATTCTATCTCCTTTCAGATCCCTTCTATTTCAGAAAGTAGAAGTGGACTATCCTTTCTCTGAATTTCTATGAGTCAGGTGTTTCTTTGAGAATGAAAGTAGAAAGATTGAACACTTGTTTGTGCTTTGATTCCAGGCTAGTATAGCCAATTAATTATGCAATAATGTTCAAGGTTATCTCCTGGAATATGCAATTGAGGGTAAGTTAAAGACCCAAGTCATCTTACCATGTTATTTTATTCTTTTTTTTAAAAAAAATACATATTATCAAGAAAAGAATGATCAAAAGTAGGAGCTGCCTGTGCTTTAGGTGTTTTATCTATGAAGTAATTGCCAAGAACAAAATGTCATGAAGATTTTACCCTATGATTTTCACTAGTTGTAAAGTTTTATATGTTATGTTTATAAATCTAATCCATTTTGAGTTGATTTTTGTGTATGGTGAAAGGGTCCAATTGACCAAATGGGATTTATTCCTGGGATACAAGGATGGTTTAACATACACAAATCAATAAATGTAATACATTATATTAGCAGAATAAAGGATAAAAATTATATGATCATCTGAACAGATGTAGAAAAAGCACTAGACAAACTTCAATACCATTCATGATTAAAATATTCAACACATTTTTTTAGAAGGAATCCACCTCAGTGTAAAAAGGCTATAAATGATAAACCCACAGCTAATATCATACTAAACAGTGAAAAACTGAAAGCTTTTTGTCTAAGATCAGGACTTATCCGAGGATGTCCACTCTAGCAATTTCTCTTCATAATATTACTGGAAGTCCTAACTAGAGCCATTACACAATAGAAAGAAATAAAAGGCATCCAAATCAGAAAGGAAGAAGTAAAACTACCTCTATTTGCAGGTGAAATGATTCTTTTTTAAATGTACATGTAAAATCCTAAAGATTCCAGAAAAAAATAAAACTCTTAGAAGTAAAACACAAATTCGGGAAAGTTGCAAAATACAAAATCAACACACAAAAATCAGTTGTGTTTCTGTACACTAACAACTATTTGAAAAGGAAAATAAGAAAACCACCCCATTTAAATAGCATCAAAAAATAAAATAAAATACTTAGGAATAAATATAATCAAGGAACTAAAATACTTGTACACTGAAAATCATAATGCATTGATGAAAGAAAGAAGACACATGAAAACACATGCTATATTCATGATTTGAAAGACTTAATGTTATCAAAATGTCCATACTACACAGAAGGATCTACAGACTTAATGCTATTTCCATCAAAATCCCGATGGCATATTTTTTTACAGAAATAGATAAAACAATCCTAAAGTACATATGGAACAACAAAAATCCCAGAAAAGCCAAAGCAAGCCTGAGAAAGTAGAACAAAGTTGGAGGCATTACAGTTTGTGATTTCAAAATATATTACAAGGCTGTAGTAATTTAAACAGTATGTTAATGGCTGGAAGGCAGATCAATAATCCAATGAAACAGACTACAGCCAGAAATAAACCCATGGATATACAGCCTACTGACTTCTGGCAAGGACTCCAAAAAAACACAATGGTGAAATAATAGTCTCTTCACACATTATATTGGGAAAACTGAATAGCTACGATTTTTTTTCTTTAATTTCCATTGAGATCTCAAACCTTGTTTGTTAACTCAGCTTGCTAATTGACCCTGTAGTAACAACAATTAACATTTTGATGTGAGATTTCTTCTAATTTAGTTTTAACTTTCCAACACATAAAATCACCCCCCCCAGAAAAAAATGGTCTTAAATCAATAAGGACCCAGGAAAAATGAATACCAAAAATATTTCTTAATTTCTCTCTTTCATTTCTCCCTATTTATTTAATTTTTCTAGATAAGACTAATATCCAATTGTGGCTTATAACTAGTAACATTTATGTATATCTAATAACTTATTTGTAATAACAGGTTAATTACTTACTTAAAAAACATTTAATAAGCATTCACTATATCCTAAGGAATGTACTCTACACATGATGTTTAGTGTTGGAAAAACGTCTTCTCCTTTTTGAAATTTATGATTTATAAGGGAGGAAGATAATTAAAAGTCAGGTATTAATAAAATTATAAATCATGACACAATAACACAGAAAGCAGCTATTTCCTTGGGTAAAATATATTAGACTTAAGGTTCATGGATTCAAGGCTTCAAGAATTATAAATTAGGTAGAGAAAGAGCAACCAACAAGGAGATACAGAAGAGGCAGATAGAAACTTTTTGTCATGGATGCCAAAATAAAATAGCATGTCATATAGTAGACAACACACAATTATTTAAAATGTTCCAGAAACTGCTATTAAGGTTAAAGATAAACATTCACAATCAAATTTAGCAACGCGAATCATCATTTACTTAAAACGATATACTCATGTTGGATGGCAAAATCTGGATTGGAGGGCAGTGAAAAAAGAATGGATGATAAAAAACTAAATAAAACTTTTGTAGACAACTTTGTCAAGAATCTTCTCTTTTGTAAAGAGAGGCAGAAATATAAGACTGTAGAAAGAGTTACGAAAATTATTTATTTGGAAGCTTACTACACTTTCACATGTTTAAATATTAATTAGAATGGTCTAGCAAAGGTGGAAATGCAGCATAATAATGATGTAGTGGAGTAAGACTCAAAACACCAAGAAGCATGGGAATCAAGAGCACACTTAAAATGAATGGCCTTAGATAAGAAGGAAATTTGTAATATGACAAAAACCACAATGGCACAGATCATTTGTACATTGATAAAATGAAGGAGTTATTTTTTCCATGAGTTCCCTTTTCTCAGTAAATTATGAAGCACATGGTTAAATTTAACCTGGTTTTAGTATTTTTCATCTGAATACATTTGAGTAGTAGACAAGAAAGGGAGCTGAGACTTTTTGAGAGGCATTGTTTATAGTGATAGATTATTAAATCTAATCTTAACAAGGAAAATGGGTTTCTGATTAATGGTGAAAAATTGTAAGAAACAACTAATTAGAGGTCTTGATAAAGTCAAAATATTGCTGAATAGAATTTGTGCAAGTGAGCTATAAACAAGAGTAATTATAATGCGAATGCTTAATCCTTAAATTTATGATTTCATATTGGGACCATTTCTTATGATGACAGGGATTAGTGTCTGTTGGTGATTGATATTTAAAAGAGAAAGTGGTCATTGGATATGAGGGTTCTAGGAAATGACAAGTGGATTCATCTTATTACACAGGTTAAAGACGATTGGAGTGTTGCCAATTTTCTGTGGTGAGTCAAATGTTGTAAACTAGTCATGTACAGTGGGACCACATGAAATATATGATGTTTAAAATTATTTTGCCAACTGCAACCCGCATGTGTGAAAATATGACAATTTGTAGACATTGCCAATAAAAGTTACAAGCTTGGAAGAATAGAATTTCTGCAGATTTGTATAATGTGTTCAATAACTTAACAGTATTTATCAATGAAGTATTAACTTGAAATTTGAAAAAATATGTTTTATTAAAATATGTATTCTATAGAACATTTGATTTAGCTTTTCTGAAAAGAAAGGTCAGGAAGAATTTATGAATATATAATAAATTCTTAACTTAAATACATATTAAAATATACCGAAAAAAGAGAAGTACTAGCCTAGTAGATTCTAACCCTGAATGGACGACCACACATAGAGACTCGTGAATAAATCTGTACCATGAGAAAAAAATAATGAGCTTCTGAAAAACAGAAACTAGATGTGATATCTCTTCTACTCCTTAGTGTTCACATATAATTAAAAATAGTATATTTTTTATTGTATTCCATTGTATTCCTAGTTTTTCTTTCTACACTTTTAGGTCCATTTGTAGTCATCAAATTGCCATTAGTAAGCATTATCACAACTGCTTTTTCATTCATTAATAAACTACATATTTTGTATTACAAACAGGAAAGATTATTCAAATTATGGTCAAATCATATTCTCCAGGCCATAAAACTTAGATACATACAGTCTTGCTTATAACGAAACTACAAATATATGAGCACGAGGTTGACATTTTATAGGTGTTTACTATATATATATGTCTCTTTGGAGTGAAGATATTCATTACTGTTTCAGGCAAGTTTATTGCTCTGTCTGAAGGACAACAAAAGCTTTGGTTTGGGATCTGAGAGTTACTCAGACACAGGGGAAAGATGGGGCTTTCTCTTACTACCCAAATGATCAGAAGTCATTATTTACTGCTCTACTATGCAGGGCATTTTACACATTAGACTAGCAAGCCCTCTGTTACAGCTAACATTGATAAATATCAGAGAAAATAAACCAAATTACAGAGAAATTAAAATAAACATATATGTATTATAGATGGTGAATGCAGAATTTTGGTTTTTGTTTTATACTATGCTGAATCTCAACAACTTCTATCTCCTTGTGCTATAGAGAAGTCACAAATGGGAAAATGTGCAAATGTGAAAAGATGTTCTATATATTTTTTTTTTAGTTTCCTGAGCAATATGCATGCATTTGTTCAAATATGCCAATTATTTTTTTCTGTTTGACTTATATTAATATATTATAGAAACATGTTGATTATCTCACCAGCCAGACCATGAAACATTCTAAATAACATCGGGGGGAAAGGAAACAAAGCATAGTGGGTAAATATTTAGACTACTTAATGGGGGCAATTTTGATGATAAAATTAGAATGTGTGTTTTGTTTTCTTAGAATGATAAATGCATATTGAAGTTCTATTGCAAGCTGTTGAGATAAATAAAAACTACATAACAAGGTTTTTCATGTCTCATATGTCTCGAAATTAGTTAGTAGGATGAGATGATACACAAATCACCACAGTATTAGAATGTACTTAATGCATCACTTATGAATGATATACACATTAAGTGTTTTACCAATTTCAGAAGGCCAGTGGTTATTTGGTGGAGTGAGAGCAGAGTAAGATAGAGAGAATGATTAGAATTGATCCTGGATTTTAGCTTATGAAGGAAATTTTGATGCATGGACAAAGTAGAGAGACTGCATTCCTTTCAAGATATTTGGCGGGCAGAGAGTTGTTAAGTCACATGCCTACCCTCTCTTTCACACTCATACATATATCACATCCCCTTTATTTCCATTCCCAAGAAGGAAATACATTGTTCTACACTGATTTCAGTACATGAAATTATGAGCAGGATTTCCTTGGCACGATGCTTATCTGTCTGGGGACACTGATGCATCCTTGATGGCCATATTAATGTATACATATATTAACATTGCATATATTCAGTGATTATTTCACATTAAATAATAATCAAGAATTCTCCCTTACTTATTTCTATATTTCAGCCACAAAAACAAATACAGCTGATGAGATTAATTAGATTCCAAGATACTGCCTTAGAAACAGTATCTAAAAGTAGAACTTTATTGTAAGGTATATTACTTCTATGATATACGAGATCTGATAATTAAGTTTGCAAACTTGTTGATAACCTTTTTTGCTGTCAGTGGGATTATTCATTATGAATTTGTACCAACTGGACAAACAGTTAACCAAGTTTAGTATTTGGAAATGCTGAAAAAGCTGCGTGAAAAAGTTAAATGACCTGAACTTTTCGCCAACAATTCATGGCTTTGCATCACGACAATGCACCAGCTCACATAGCACTGTCTCTGAGGGAGTTTTTAGCCAGTAAATAAATAACTGTATTGGAACACCCTCCCTACTCACCTAATCTGGCCCCCGATGACTTCTTTCTTTACCCAAAGATAAAGGAAATATTGAAAGGAAGACGTTTTGATGACGTTTAAGACATCAAGGGTAATGCGACGGCAGCTTTGATGGCCATTTCAGAAAAAGGGTTCCAAAATTGTTTTGAAGGGTGGACTAGGCACTGGCATTGGTGCATAGCTTCCCAAGGGGAGTACTTCAAAGGTGATGGTAGTGATATTCAGCAATGAAGTATGTAGCACTTTTTCTAGAATGAGTTCGCGAACTTAATTATCAGACCTCGTAGTTGTTTTTTCCACCTAATATTCCTCTTCTAATTGAATCTCATAATAGTCATCTTAATATCACCCAAATATCTTCAAAATTTGATATACATATTTAATGCCTGCCTATCTATCATCTATCTATATCTTTATTTCTTTATTTATTGTTTTAGTCATTAAGTACTACAGTAAAAAAGAACATGAATACCTCAAAGATATACAATGCATAATTATGCATTTTTCTTGTTCTTGTTACTTGAAGGTCTCTAGTTGGCTGAACCTATGGTGAGTTGATCTATTATGAGACTATTACCAACAATGTTTCAATGATTGTCCTTGTACATTTCTCCTGGTGTATGAGGGTTTCTTCATAACTAGAAGTAAAATTGCCAAGGCAATTATTCATATGTTCTACAATACTTGTTAATATCCAAGCATTTTCCAAAGTAGTCATACCCCTGTATATTCTCAAGAGCACTGTATGATAATTCCCTTGTTTATGCACATTATCATCAGACTTTATTTAAAATACAAAAATTAAATATATATATATATATATATATATATCAGTACAAGAAGGGCATACAGTATTCAGGGATCCAACCATTTATCACTTATAGATATTTAAATATATTCTTTCAGCTTTTTTCCTTGTTTGTGCCTTAATAAATCGAACTTACACTGTAGTTGAATTCATCTGTATTTTCACAGTTTTATCTTTTCTTTCATTTAATGTTTCTTTAGACTCATGAGAGTATTCTCATAATTATCATTAAAGGGTTTATACTTCTGATTTTCACATTTCAATCTTAAACCTGTCTGAGTTAATTTGATATATGATTGGTTAAGTATCTACTTTATTAATATCTTCTGAACAAATAAATTATTTTTCTGGCAATGTTTATGTAATAGTCCATACTTTTAATATTGATCAGAATACCCAATCTGTGATAGAGCATTTTTTCATATATGCACGGGTCTTTTCCTGGCCTCCCTAGTCTGTCTCATTTGATTATTTATACATCCCTTTGCCAGTATCAGAGTTTCTTAATGACTACGTTTCATTGAACAAATATGATAGAAATTTTAAGATGATAAATATATCATGGTACAGTGATTTTAATCACTGAAAATTTTTACTTTATACTTATTCAAAGGGTTCATTTTGACTTCTATATAAAATCACATTTCATTTTTTTCATAAGTAAAAACCAAAAAAATACACAAAATAAAAAATGAGCCAGTGTTCCTAAATCTTCTCAACAATCAGTTTAACATTTTCTGAAACACATATTGACTAATAGGTATGGATTTCCATATTTTACTACTTGTTGTGCCATTAAGTATGTTACTGATGAAGAAATTCATAAAATAACAAAAAAAATTGTTTACAATTATGAAGAGTTAGCTTAATTTGACTTGCACGTAGGGAATTTATAACATACTTCTTATTCACCTCCACCCTCCTCCCTCCACAGGAAAACATTTCTTAGTGTTAAATGGGTATTTGATTATTCTTTTGTCTCTGGACTTTAAATTACTGACCCAATGCACAAGTTATGATACCACAATATTTGAAATGTTCTCATGTAAAGACATTATCAACTACTGCATCATGATTGCTGCCTAGCTAACATCTATTCTACAATGAATCATGGTTGTAGGTATGTTAAACATGAAAGTAAATGTGTTTTTTAACATTGATGAAACTATCATGCCTTCTTCTTGACTTAAAAGTAATTTCAAGTTTTCACTACCATTACCTATTGTGTTTGTTGTGAGATCGTGAGGTGACTTTTATCAGAAAAGTTCTAATTATACTTCTAATTTGCTTTTTGTTTTACCATTAATAATTTTATACACATATTGAGATGATCATATGATTTTCCTCCTTTAATATCTAATTATTGGAAATTCTAATATCTGATTCTCAAATATTGTATCAAGGATGCAATGCAGTTTTGAGATATTCCGAGCTTACTTGTAGTTATAGTGTATTATCATTTTATTTATTGGGAATCTAGTTTATTAATAAAAGTCCTTGCATAGATTACGTATCAAAGTTCATATCCTAATAAAAGTAATTTGAGAGTGGTCTTTTGTTTGTCTATTCCTGAAAGTATTCATATAAAATTAAAAATACATAAATTTAAATGTTTGGTGGAAATGATCTGTAAATATATTTGACTGGTTGCATTCTTTATAGAAAGACTTTAAAATAGTTATTTATTTGATAGTGGTAGATTTTTTTAGGTTTTCTATTTCTTCTCATCTTGTAATGATTGTATGTTATATAGATTTATCTATTTCTTCTAAAATTTCTTAAAATTGTAAGAGGCTTGTCTTCTTAATAACTATTTTTAAATGTCAAAAGGGTGTGAATAATTTGTATGTTTATTTTCTATTCTTTATTATATCTTTTCACTTTCTTTGTATATATCATTTTATAACTATTGATGAATTATTATTTCATTAATTGTTTAGTTTCTTTGTATAATGTAACTATGTAATACAATAAATTTCCCTTTAAGTATCCATTTAGCTACATCTCACAGATTATTTCATATCGTTTTCATACGTGAGTTATATATATCCAATTTCCATAAAAATTTATTCTGGACCTGGAAATGTGTTTTTAAATGTCTAAACTAAAGATTTTTCTAGTCACTTTTAATTATTGATTTCTAATTATATATTATGGGCAGAAAATTTGCCTATTGATACCAGTCTTTTGAACTTTTCTGAGATCTTATCTATGGCTTAGATCAATTTCAATAGAAGTTGATTTATATCAAAATAATTTATTGTCTCCATTATGGAACAAAAAGTCTAAATATATGTTGATAAAGCTTGCCAATTTTTATATTTGAATCTTGTTTTTCCTATAATAGCTTGTCTGATTGTACTATCAGTTATGAGAATCATGTTTCAAATTCTTACTGCAGTGTTGGATGTGTTAATTTCATCTCACACTTATGTCGATATTTACTTCTAGAAAATTCTTACTCCATATCTCTTAAAAAATAGACCTCATTCCTATTCCTATTAACTTCTTTTGAAACTCCGTTAAGACGTATACTAAACCTTATAACCTATTCTCCCTTAATCCTATTTCAGCCACTCTTTTGTATTGCTTATTTTTGTCACTAGCTGTACTACATTTGAGATATTTCTTTTGAGCCCTTCTTCCAGTTCATCAATTCTCTGCCCAACTTTTTCTAATTTTTTTTTTTAATGTATTAAGTTTTAATTTCAGGGTGTGTTTTTTTCCTTATACAATTTTCTTATCCTTTGTTCTTAATTTATTTAGGATTCAACTTATTTCTTTAAATATCTTAAATATAGATAACATGTTTAGTGTCAAAGATTACAGTATAGGAATACTTGATGCATATGATTCTGTTATTTATTTTCCTGCCTCTCACACTTAAAACTTTTATCTTATTTTATTAACTAAAATTCTCACTTTCCTTAGGATCTATATATTTTCTGTGGGAATTCATTGAAGCTTTCGTTTGAAGGGATTTCTCCAGATGGTTTGTCTATGCTTCTGTCAGTTGCCTGGTATTATCAGTACAGCACCCTCTGACTAAATTAATTACATTATCTTCTTTAGTTGTTTTGGACCACACAGGTAAGACAAATTCATTGAGGAGAGTAAGAGGCAGCTGACTTCAGTTCTCAAAGAACACCCTGCTATGACCCCATCATGACCCAGATTATATAATTTTCTTATTAACCCCACCTGTGCATTAGACTTATTTCTCATTTACTCTTTCTCTGAAGGTGGAGCCCCTTGAGATACTACTTTTACGTATGAATACCTAAGGTTACTCTCCATCTTGGGTGAGTGTGATTATTTCTTTTCCATTTCCCATATTCTGTATAGCAGTAAATATTGAAGGTCTCCGTTACTAGGATTCGGTTCATATCCTTAATGTAAAAACTGCTTTGGGCTAGCTTATCTCCATGACCCCTGTTTCACTGAGTTTTTGCCCTCTGCTAATGCCTGTATTTTATGCCAACATAGTTATTCATTCAAATGTGTGTAGGTGAGTATATATGATTCAGCTTTTTAATTGATTTCTTCAAATGAGAGTTTTAGGCTCTATTGTCCCAAGTAGTACCAGAATCAAAGTCTGAGTATATGAATTTGCATGTTTTAAATATCAACATAGATAATTTATGTATGTATATAGTTACAAAAAAACACAAGATGCTTTGGGATATATAAAATGTATCTCATTTTAATAATCTTAATTGCATCACATCCCAAATATGAGATATGGAGCATATTTTTAGTTACCTTTTGAATATCCCCTTTCTTGTATGCATTGCCTTTTCATAGACTTTTTCATTTTTCTATTGATTTCTGTTGGTTTCTCTTTTCATATTCAGCATTGTATGCAATTAACTTATTAAGAAGCTGTTTAATACAGGATTAATATTGCTAAAACAAAAATACATACTTTTATGAAATACAAAGAGATAGCATTGATATATCCCTCTTTCATTGGGCAACTACCATGGCTTCCGCAGAGACAAAACTTGGTAAGGTGATAAGGCTTTTCTTTTCTGACATAATCACCCCTCTAAATAGCCAAGTACAAACCACACCATCACCGAAAGTTATGCAAGGCTGCCCCCTCCTGTCTAGCAAACAGCAATATATTCTGGCAACATATCCCGAATCTGCAGATAGATTTTTCAAATGTAATTGGCCAGACAATTGACTCAGTAGCAACTCAGAGAAACAAAGTCCATCAGTCTAAAATGAGCAATTGACAGATAATGGTTGACTGCAGGTAAAGAAAATATATTCTTGTTCATGTTCAAGCTGGGATTTTTCCCTGACTCTCTTACACTCATTTCTTCCCACTTGATCTCTCATCTCCCTCTCTTGTTTTTTCTCAGTACATGTTACTATTTATGTAATTCAGGACAGTACAAGTGAAAGCACTTGATGGACACATATAAGGAGAAAAACAGGGAAGTATAAAATTTTTAATTAAATAATTTTAAATTTGCTTTTGTATATGATGTGACATATACAAAACTATATATCTACTCTTGTAGCAGAACTTCTTTGTTTTAAGTATAGGAAGTTTATATTACATTTTATATGCCTATTATACATTTAAAAATTCCTTATATATTCAAAACATAATTTATTGTGACATTCAGAGGAAAAAAGTGGAAAATAAATGGTTATCTTTCACTTCAGCCAATCAAATTCCATACAAATTTTTCTGTGACCAACTCTAATTCAGAAATGTACAAAGCAAGAAACTCTGGGAAATATGATTATACCTTAGCTATATTGCCACAATTCGAAGTTATCCTGATTCAACTTGGCAGCCAAACATGTCCCTCATAACCATACTTACCTTCTAAAGAAACACAATAGCAAAATTATCCTTCTTCCTAAAATGATGTGCTTGTCTCATGCAGAACCAACAGAGCTCTCATCCTGTACCTGAACGAAAATATAAAATTATTCTTTTAAAGAATGTCCATTCCCCTTCTAGCTAAATCATATTCCTTCCTCACTTGTTATAACTTAAATACTGATATATAAATTTAGCTATTACTAATAGTTTTTTATATTAGGTAGTAGGAGTCGAGGTAAAGAAAAAAGTAAGTAAATGTTTCAGGATTTAATTAATTTAATATTTGATATTGAATGAGGATACCAAATAAATAAAAATACTCATAAATACTTTCATTCTCATTTCTGAGGTTGGTCACATGCGCGTTGCAAGCATGCATGACTTCCATGTTCTACTCACCATTTCATCTTCCCTGTACCCTCAGCAAACATCCCAGCAATTTGTAATTCCTTCATGGTGACCCAAACCTCTATTCTTAAAATAGAAACTAAAAACCATTAGGTATATCACAGAAAGAAGAAAGTAAAGATTACAATGGCTAGTGATTGATATATTCATATATATTTTGAGACTGATAAAAAATCATATGTACATAATTTCCAAACACTTTTAAATAGTTTTTATATGTCCCCTGCCTGGAAATTTTCTGAACACTTTTTCTTCATGGATTGTTTTTATAATTGATTATATATCCACAAGGAAGATTAATGGTAGGCAATAAATAAATAAAATCTTAGATTTTTCAAATTGTATATACCTGGTTTGAATGCTAGTTCTATTATTGATTAATAATATGATCTTGGATGGGATATTAAACATCTCTCAACTTCATTTTCTTCATTAATGAAATAGAAAGATAATACTTATACAGCTAATGTAAAAATAAAATGAGTTTATATAATTAAAGTACCTGCAGCATCATCAATTTATTAATTTCATTCCCTTCTGTTGTCATGAAAGCATGGTGATGATATTTTCTTAATCAAAACTTAGGATATGTTGTGAAGACTTTGTCTCTGAATTTTGAGTATTGATATGAACATCCTGTATGAAAAGTTGCACTGGAAATTATATTTAGTAACTATTACAAAACAACCTATCCCAAATTAATCATATGCAACTGAGTCCTTTTTAAGATATTTGTAGCTGCCAATTATTGCAGGTAGATGAGCCTTAATCACTCCCACTACCTTCATAATTAATGTCTAGAAGGAAATTAACTTCAGATTCTATTCTGCCATATTATAGACAAGCAAACAGGTGAGGAAAAAAAAAAAAACCTGCCTGATAACCATTTCTGTAATGTAGAATGAAATCTCAGCTATTTTTCACTGTGGTATTCCAAGAGAACCCCCATGTATATTATAAATGATTATACATTGGATTATGCTAGAGAACTAGGGAGATTCCGGTGATCGATAAAGCCTGAGTCCGTAACTGAGCTTAGAACCTTTTAGGGACCAAGTCCAGGGTACTATCCCTCAGTATAAGGGTTAGGGCTCACTTGACTTTTATGCCCTGATCATGTAAGAGTATGGAGTTTCCAGGAACTATTTTAAACAAACCAAATAGCTTGAATACTACTAGTGTTACCAAAGAGATTCAATTTCTGACATTCATTATGCTAATTAGTAAATCTCCTGTTGTTGAGTTAAGATACAGATTGTGGAAATGCTTATGGTAACTATCTCTGGAATGTGGCTTTTCTTATTAAATGCTAGATGACCATCCCAGATGAATGAATTCCAAATTAGGTCAACTGAATGTACGTAGGTACAAGCAAATGCACACACACTTTATTTCATGTGGTCAATTCTGAAATATTGAAATGTAAATTGGAGATATAAAATTATATCCTTTTTTTTCTTTTGAAAATAATGCACTTAGATAGTAAGAACTGCCTTATGAAATACAGATTGGATTTTCATTGGATACGTATCCATTAGCTATGAGCTATGTGTTGGAATACGTAATTTACAAATGGAGAATTGATTGATCTTAATTTCGTCTCCTCAGTTAAATGCCAGACTAGTATAAAACTAGAATATTGTAAACATGGCAACCAGTTGCCTGCTCCAATTTTCCCTCATGTCAGTGGTTCTCAAAAACACAATAAAAATTGTTAATACCAAATAAAAGATGCTATTTTATAAAAAAAAAAAAAAAAAAAAAAAACCTTACAGGAGTTAGCTCATCAGTTGTGCTCCTCAAAAATAGTTACTTCCTATAAAAACAATAATAGTTACATTTTGAAGACTTACTTTTGTCAGACAAGAATCTATGAGCTTTTACATGCATTAATTTATTGATTCTTCAAAATAACTCCATAAATTAGGTACTGTTAATGTTTTTGTGCAGATAAAAGCACTGAAACAGAGAGCTATTAAGCCATTTGTCTAAGATCGAATAGCCAGAAATTTTGATAAAATAAAATTAAAGGTTAGGCATGTGACTCCTGTGGCCATACTCTCGACAATATAGTGACTCTCTCATATTGTGTTGTCAAGGCTGGCTTTGTGGGCAGGTGAAATGTGCAGTTGCACCTGTACAATGCTCACATTGCTTAGTTCATGCTTAGTTCATAAACTCCATCTGTGCTACCATGGACTCATTGTTCTTGAGTTCATTGCGCAAGGACATGGGAGACAGCTGAAGGAAGTTAGCTGACACAAACGGAATAGTCATTTGTCTATTTTGTCTACCTGCTTCATGTGATCCGCCTCTGAATCTAAATCTCTGCCAGTTACTAATGCTGCATAACAAACTACCCCAAAACTCAGTGGCACAAAAAAGCATATTATGTTCACTAATTCTTTCACTTGGTTCATCTCCCTGATGTCTGGGCCTCAACTTCTTAGGCTTGATGCATGGGAATAACTTTATGGGTTTCTTTATTTATGTATCTTGTGGTTGATGCTGGAGGTCAGCTGGAACTTCAGCTGAAGTTGTTGAACAGGGTAAGGATACCTGCTCTCCCTCTGTAGCCTGGTCTCACAGCATGTTGACTTTCGAATATTCAGACTTCTTACATCAAAGACATCTTACAAATATCTTACTAAAGCACGTGCCCCAAGGTAACCAGAAAAGCTACTGGCCTTTTCTTACTAGCTTCAGAAATCACCTAGTATTACTTCTACAGTACCACCTACATTGGTTAGAGCAACAGGATATTTAAGGGGAGAGTACATAGTTCCTATATCTTTATAGGAGAAACATGAAAGAATTATACCACAATGAACATCTTAAATAATGTCTTACAAACTCAGAAAAGCAGGACTGCCTATACATGATACATTTGAAAAACCTTCTATATATTTACTATAGATATATTTTCTATAAAGGGATCTGTACAAAAATTTGACATAAAATGCTGACTTCACATAGGCTCCCAGCTGACATTCAAAACTTAGCACAGCGATTGACATATAATGGATGCTGCATAAATATTTGCTGTTGTGAATTACCATCTTCATTGTCATTACTGTATTGAACATTCTTAAAGCAATAATATAAGAATAGTTATATCTTGCGTACAGGTTAAAAAGCCAATTAGAGGATCAGAAAATATAAGGTTGATTAGCAGACATTTTTCAAGTAATAATAGATTTTAATAAAAATCACAGGAAATAGATAGTAATAGAGGAAATTGGTCCCTGAAAATATTATAGTGGAAATTAGAGTCAGGTGACGAGGAAATTATGGATTTATTAGGCAATTATTTGACTTCTTTACAGAAGGCAAAGTGAATTGACTTTATTGGATATAATTTAAGTTAATTCTATTTCTAAATGCAGACAAATGCAAACTGTTTATAAAACCTAAAAGTATGATAGTATAAGAAATGTTTGGCATGGGAATTAGAAAACTTGGATTTTTCATCTGTTGCTTTGAATCTAGTTAATTAAATTAAGACGTTACAATACTGAATTTAAACTCAGTCTCATCAAAAAAATCATTCCTATACATAATTTGGAAAATATTTTAAATTTTGTTCATTTATGTCAGATTGGCAAACTCAGCAAGCACACCAGCCATGTTTATGAAAGTAAAGGAAATAATTGAGTCAAGTCTCTCAATTACACCTGCAATCCAATTGACCCCACAGTGACATTCATTCCAGTAGCTACTACTAAGACATAGTATTGTAATAATATTTCTAGACATCTTTATAGTATATTCAATAAGTGACAAATAGGCTCTCTATTACCCAACTCTCAATTTTACTTTTTATGAGACTTGTTTCTTGTGCTGAGGCATGAAGGGCAGCTCAATTTTCTGTTTCCAAATATGTGTAAAATTCAAAGATAAAGACTAATGGATTCTTCAGGCACAATTTTGTCAGAAGTTAGATGCAAAAACTCTTTAGTATGTAGTAATCAAATTAGAGATCAAAGAAGACATTCAATTCATTAATATGTTTATATACTTATAGGTTGTTTGTCACATCTAATGCACACAGATCTAGGTATTATGGACACCAACCTATGAGACCCAGCCCAAATTTTACAATTTTCTCAGGATACAAAGAAATAAAGCAATGACTAGAGTATAGTGAGATGTGGACGATGGTTTGATTAAAACCCTAGAACACATGGGAGGAGTATTATAACCAGACAGAAGGGTTCAAAAAAAGCTTCCCAGAGGAGGGCAACTTTGAGTTGAGACATGAAGAATGTACAAAAAGACTTTTTTGCTAAATGACTCTGTTTTTTGACTGAGAATTTTTTTGATGATTCATAAATGATTATAGAGCATTTTCCTATGGAAATACCATAGATAATGCATGGAGTCACTGAAGTAGGAACTTAAAACATCAAAAATATGATGCCAAATTTAATATACAACATCTGCTTCCTCTATTGAAATCAGGCCTCTTTAATGAAAGCTTTCAGCTGAACGGCATATTTGATCTCAAATTTTTGCTTTTCTTAGTTCTATATGTCAAAAAGCTCATAGAGTATTGGATCAAAAGGATTGCATCTTAAGTCTGTGAATAAACATATTTTGTTCTGATTTTAATAGTGATATATGTTCACTATACAATATTTGGAACATGCTAATACAATGGAAACAGCCAAGAGGAAAACTGACTTAGGCATTTCTCATCTATAGTAATAATGACTAACTCATTGTATTTGGTTAAGCATATGGGCTGAGTAATCAGGAAAAAAAAAATGTAAACCCCTGTATGCCCTATATTTAAGTCGAATTTTACTTCACCAACTAGTGTAAAAAAAGATACAAATGTACCTGGCATACCTTAAGGCCAAATCAGCCTGTGAGTACAAATAATGTCCCCTTCACCTTAATATGCAAACTGGTTTGCCAGGTTAGACCTTCCATAGTCAAGCAAGGTATAGTGCATGCTCAGTGTTTCCGAGTTATCCTGCCCCTGGCTGCTGGGTGTCAGATACTTTAATTTGCTCCAGCAGCCTTATTATGAACACACCCTCCACACTTTACGCCTCAAACTCTATGGTAGAGTTGCCAGTGTATTCTATAAAGAGATGAGGTTACTATATATTCTCTCAGTGTTGAATCTTGTCACCTTGACCTCGATATAGCACAGTATGTGTAAGGTTCTTCAATAAATTAGGATCCTTTGTTTCTGTATGTATATTTTATGCCCATAGGCATGGAAGAAGGGACCACATTTTCCTCTCTCTCTTTTCATCTGAGCTGAAAGTTCCTCCGCATAAACCTTCTTCACCCTCTGTCGGTTCCAAATGATACCAAGCAAATCCCTACTGCAAATACAATTAAAAATTATGTGCATGCACATGTGGAAAACAGGGAAGAATATTCTTCTTTCCACCCAACTCCTGCTAAGCTTCAACATCCTGCTAAGCATGTAAGAAAACATTTCTACAATGGTTCAAATTTGTGATAATAGATATACACGTATAGAAAGGGATTGAAAACTAGACATAATGCTTCCTAATTTTTTAAATTTTGAAACTGTCAGAAGCACTTTAATTAAACATCAAAAAAAGGAGATGAAAACTAGGCTGCTCTTCAAAAACCAGAAATTACACTGAGGCTTTTTTTTTTTATAGTATATGTGAAAAACAGCATACCTCTAGACTGAGAATTCAGGGAGTTCATAGTAAGTTCAGGTACAAGTAAAGAGATTAACAATAAGCACAACTTCTGAATTATTACTAGTTGTTACATGGTTGCATTTCATGAATTCCCACAATTGTCTAAGGCATGCTCCACTGATCCATCCACGTCTGAAGGTTTAAAATAAAGTTCATTAAAAACAATCCCAGAAGTAAAAATAATTTTACATGCAAAAAAAGGAGTTTCTATATTATTACATTAAATAACAAACCATTACAACAATTATAATGATGATCAAAACATAATAAAATTTTTAGTTTTGCTTGAGACCGAATTAATTCAAGATTCTTTATTTAAACAACTAAGTCAAAAATTCAGCCCATTTAAGAGTAAAGACTATGATATTTTACAGTACAGCCTTTAGATGACTAAAGTAGTCTATTCTATAATTGTATTTCTTTAGCTTTGTCCCATATTTACTACAGAATGTTCTGAATCAATGACTATAATGCTAGTTCTTCATGCTCAGGGAAATAAGAAAATGAAAATAGCTCTTCTCAGCAAACATGGGGTGGAAATGAGAGTGGCTTCTCTCACTATTACATCTACTGAATGACTAGCAAACATTGTTCTTTCTATCCTCATAGTTCTGAGCTCTACTGAGTTTGAGGTCTCAGTACTCAAAGGAGGAATGTTTCCAGCAAGGGACCTAAGAATGTTATCATTATATTAGAAGTTTAGATCACCCCTCTCCATGTTTTGTTTATTAGGCCACTGGAAGAACAGCATAGAAAATAAAAAAGGAGAGAAGCTGGAATTTTCGTAGGCGTATGATCCTGAATATTATGAGGAAGTAGAGTAGATGCTACAAAATAGAGCAGGAAGGAACCAATGGGACTGAAATGCCACATAGGTAAGATCTTCAAAGACTTGGATTCTTCAGGAAAGGTTGGATTAATCCACAATGTAAAAAAAAAAAAAAAAAAAACCACCAAGGAGGAGGAAATTAACATTGAGAAACAAGGAAGGTGGTGGAGAAAACAAGTAATAGATATAAACTCTTAAAATCAATTGCAAAAATTAGGTATGTAGTATTTCCTAATTTTCTTCTGTGCTGTGCTATACATATATTTATATTTATTAACTATTTAATTTTGCAATTTGATCCATAGATTACAGAATATTGAGGCAGAATTAAGAGATACTTTTAGGAAGAAGAAATGTCATATGAAGTTTGTAGGCTTTGAGCTCATTAAAAGACTTCATGAAATAATGGTCCTCATTTTGAGCAGAATAAGGATGTTTTTAATTACAGAAGAGATTTTTATATAATGTTAGGCAAAGAAAGGCACTGCTGTTGCTATTGTTATTGTTTTTCATATCTTGGATGTTTGAAAATGGGATAAAGGTACATGTTGATGGGAAGCAGTTGATATGGTGGAGCATAGCATACATTTTTCATAGTTGTGTTGGCTGTCTACAATCTTAAAACACCATGTGCAAGTGTTAGTAGTGTCTAGATCTTATTTCTGTGTCTCTCTGTGTTTGAAGTCAGAAATGTTCTTCCCTGCCCTTCTTGCAGGCACTTGATGTGAACTCCATCAATCCAAATTGTTTATACCAACTTCAAAAGAAGTGCAAGAAGTCAAAGAAATAGGCTTATTGTTGAATCTCCTCTGGCAAAATGGGTGTCAACTCCAACTTCCCAGAAGCTTTTAGAGAGATGCTCAGTCTAAAAATGAGAGGCTTTAGAAAGAGTGTCCAGTAGAAAGAATTGACAGTATTTTTTTTAATTAAAATTTATTAGGGTGACAATGGTTAGTAAAATTACATAGGTTTCAAGTGTACAATTCTATAATACATCGTCTATATGTCACATTATGTATTCACCAGGGGAAAGGGGGGTGGTACATGAGGGTGAGTGGGGTGAAATACATGGTGATGGAAAGAGAAAGACTTAACAGTATTAATGGTGGTATCTGTGCCCAGTGATGATGGGACAAGTCTCTTTGCTAAAGGGATTATGTGCTCTGAAGTGGACATTTCCACTAGCTGTATAACTTCCAACTCGAGTAATTGGGCTTTTGGAAGATATTAAGAGTTATCAAATATTCTTTCATATATTTCCTTTTTGCTAAGCCTAGGTATAGTGGGTCTGTCATGTTTATAATTAGGAACTTTCTGAAAATGTCCCAAAGTGACAAAGTGACCACACAATGATCTATCTCTTTTCTTGGATAACGAAGGGATAAACACTAAAAACAAAACAAAACAACACACACAATAGAGTTCATTATCCCTTACTCTTCTATAGCAGTGAAAGAAAACATACATTAATATCTCAAAAAAGTAACTTTCCCAATGAATGTGAATTCTTATGTAATCAGATAGGACTCATTTAAACCTAATTCCAAATCCTCCCACTTGATTTTTGAATAAAATGCATTAACGCCAACATTTTCAGGAAAAAAAAAAAAGCTGGAAACACATGAAAGAAAAATAGTGTCTTAAAAGCAGTCTTTTCAAGACATGAAGTGATTTTAGATTTGAATGGTTGCTGTTGCAAGAAAAAAGCAGCTAAGAAAACAACTTAAGGGCAAAAAATTCCCTTCTTGTTATTTTTTTTAAAAAAAGGTACCTGTGGCAAGTCAACATAATTAGGTCTAAGGGAGAACACAGTTTGAATCTGACACAAAGAGCAAGGTGCTAAAAAGGGAACAAGAGAAAAGATGGAGTGGACTTCAGTGTTTTGGGAGCTGGGATTCAGTGTGCCAATTTGCAGGGTTTCCTCTGGGAAATGCTACAGCAAATGTGATCTGTAACTGTAGACAGGCTTTCAAGGGAAGGATGCCACCACTTTCCTGCTCTCCGGGGGGGCACAGTATAAACATTCTTCCTGTTTCTGAGTAACTGGCAGAGAGAAAGAGGTCCCAGAAATTAAGATGTAGGTACTGAGCAAATTTTGAAATACAGAAATTTCCTACAGAATTCAGAGCTCAGAGATGCACAGATCCTGAGATTTAGAGAGAGTTGGGGAGAATCAATAAATGGGACTGTGAGCTGTATTTGCCTTGCATTTTTAATTTGGATGAGATTGTAGCAACGTGCTAGTATGTAAGATGCCTGAGAAGATTCTTCTCCAGGTTCCTAAAGAAATACAAACAATGGCATATCCCTAACAAGAATCCAACTGTTTCATGTCATTTAGTTTCCTTATGGTACATTAGGCTTTAAACAAACAAATCAAGAAATCTATACTTAAAAACCTTTTTTATCCCTGAAATCTCACCACTCCAGGTCCAACAATGGAGGGAAATGTAATAGAGGATAAGATGTTTGATTTTTACAGAATAAGTCACCACTCATCCAGCTTAAAAGAAAAAAAAAAGTAACACTTTTTTAAAGTATATTCTTCATGATTTTATGTATTACAGAGAAAGTTAAATTATTTTAAAGTGTTTAACTATTTGACACCATAAAACCTCTCTACAGCTGCAAAATTGCAGTAGCATAGAGAAACATTTAAAGCAGTTATTTTTCAGATTTATATTAATATATGCAAGTATGTCTTAAAGTAAATCAGCAAGATTTTGAACTATCCTAGAAGAGTGGAGAAAAATCAGTTTCTTGATTAGTGAAGTCTCTCATTACTAAAAAAAAAAAAAAAGAGAGAGAGAGAGAGACAAATATTTTGGTAAATTAGTAAAAAGCCCACATCCCCTCTCAGAATTATTCACTTTACTGAAATCTGGAATTATCTACTTTTAAGATAGAACCAGTAATCTTGTTTTGGCTCTGAATAATTTCAAAATAATCTCAAGATTTTGTAGAAAATGTACATTAGATTGAGGCTGCAATTGAAAATAACTCATTTTAAAGTCTCTTTCAATTATTTATGTCTTCACTAAGAACACATTTAATAAACACTTAATGTGTGTGAAGCTCTATCCTAGATACCATAGAAGATATAATATGCCATTTGCTCAATATTTTCCCCCTTCAGGAGGACTACAAAATAAAATATGTGCACAAATAATAATGTATGCTTGAGTGTACAGTAGAAGGATTAAACATGTAGTACCATAGGGGTTCAAAGGTAAGAGAGAAGTTTTGCCTGAGGTAGGGCAAGCTTCCTGGAAAAATTAGTATTTGATATGAACTGGAAGGAGATAAGATGATAGATAGATAGATAGATAGATAGATAGATAGATAGATAGATAGATAAGAGATAGATGAGAGGGAGAGACATATACACAAAGAAAGAGATTGTGGAACATTTTGAATATGATAAAAGATAGAAAAATTCTCCCAAAATGATTAATATAATCTTTCCTTACCTTCCATTGCAGTTAAAAGCTATTAAGAGTAGGCATCTTCTCTGCTATCTTTAGATATTCTTGCTAGATTTTTTCAACTTTTATAATTTCAGCCACCACCTATTAATATTTTTTAAAGCACATATTTATTTCCAACTTCTATATTTTCCTAAGCTTCAATATGATTTTTTAATGATTTTCCTTCATCATTGTTTCCATTCCTATTCTATTTCTTAATAATTTTTAATAATATTATTTAAAATTTTTATTTCAAAATATGTTCTCATTTCTAGTTATGGTTATACTAGTTTTATTGTGTCTCATATATTTTGATCAGATCTCATACTCATTCATGATTCAATCATGTTATCTGGGGCATGTGAATCTGTGATTGTCAAGTGCTAGATATATTATGTTCCTGAATGTAAGAATTGTAGCATCTCTTTGTTTTCCACCCAATAAGAGGGACTGAGGGAGAAACAAAATTTCTCCTGTGGGAAATACGGGGTCCATTAAAAATGGGGAATAAACTTCAGGTGGACAATAATAAAAAATGACCATTTAAGGGAATTTTGTTTGCTTTCTAGAATCAATTCTGTCTTCTTTTATAACAACCCCAGTTTTCATATGGGGTTATATAGTAACCCACTATTAGGCCTGGCATAGATGTAGAACACATAAACTTTCCTAGGCCAACCAATGATTCCTTTCTCTGTCTACACTAGTTCAAAGTTAGCTGTGGTCTAAGTATTTCAATCATAATAAATCAGGAATATACTTAGGAAATTTACTCTTTTCCTGTGGATTCAGATTTCAGAGGATGAGGCTTTGAGTGGTAAGAGAAGAGGAATTGTAAAAAAAGAGAAGCTAAGAAATGCATGAGAGAAAGTAGTCTCTGGGGATGAGATTAAATCATGCCTCATGCCATGTGTAAAACCAAACTTGCTCTTGTCTAGCTCTATGAACCAAAAGAGTTTTCTACTTGTTTTGGGTAATTTGAGTTGAGAATCTATTAATTGCAAAGAAAAGTGAAGGAGGAAGATTTTTAACTGTTACAATCTGCTACATTTTAAAATGTAAAGCGATTTTTATTACCTAGAGTAAAGACCCTTGGCTTCTTTTTTCATTATTTTTTTTTTGGAGTAACCTCAGAAAAAATGTTTTATTTCTATTTATTTTTTAACATTTTTTTTATTAGTTTCAGGTGCACAAAACAATGTAATAGACATTTATCATTTCCATCCCTCACACAGTGACAACCCCCCTCCCCCCACCTACTACCCCTCTGACATCGCATACAGCCATTACATTTCCACTGTCTCTATTCCTAATGCTGCATTCCTCTTCTTATAACTATATATAAAATTGTAGTTGACATTCATTATTGTTCAGCTTCAGCTTCAGGTGTATAGTGCAGTGATCAGGCATCTACATCATCCCTGAGGTGGTCTCCCTAATGAGACAAGTATCCATCGGATACCCTACAAAATCTTTACAACTTTATTGATTACATTCCCCAAATTGACTTTCGTATTCCCGTGGCAATCTTGTGGTTACAGACTGTGCTTTCTAATCCCCTCACCTTCCCCCTTATCCCCACACCCCCTCGCATCTAGCAACCCTCAACTTTTCCCCTGTCTCTGAGACTGTTTCTGATTAGTTCATTCATTTATTCTTTTCTTTAGATTCCATATATAAGTGAGATCATATGGTATTTATCTTTCTCTGTCTGACTTATTTCACTTAACATAATGTTCTCTAGGTTCATCCATATTGTTGCAAATGGCAAGATTTGCTTCTTCTTTATGGCTGCATAATACTCCATCGTATAAGTGTACCATAGTTTCTTAATCCAGTCGTCTATTGATGGGCATTTCGGTTGTTTCCATGTCTTGGCTATTGCGTATAGTGCTGCAATAAACAGGAGTGTGTCAATTTTTTTGAATTAGAGTTTTGGATTTCTCTGGATAGATACCTGGGAGTGGAATTGCTGAGACGTAGGTAGTTCCATTTTCAGATTTTTGAGATACCTCCATACTGTTTTCCATAGTGGCAGCACCAATCTGCAATCCCACCAATACTGCACAAGGGTTCCCTTTTCTCCACATCCTCGCCAGCACTTGCTTGTTGATTTATTGATGATAGCCACTTTGACTGGGGTGAGGCGGTATCTCATTGTGGTTTTTATTTGCAATTCTCTATTGATTACCCAGAGTAAGATTTTTACTGATATATCACTCGGGCAAGGGAAGTAAGAGAAAAAATAAACATGTGGGATTACATCAAACTAAAAAGTTTTGTCACAGCGAAGGAAACCATCAATAAAACAAAAAGGGATCCTACTGAATGGGAGAAGATATTTGCCAATTATATATCCAATAAGGGGTTAATATCCCAAATTTATAAAAAGTCTCATTCAATTCAACTCGAAAAAAACAAACAACCCAATTGAAAAATTGGCAGAGGACATGAAGAGACATTTTTCTAAAAAGGACATACACATGGCAAACAGACATATGAAAAAATGCTCAACCTCACTAATCATTAAAGACCCTTGGATTCTGGTGATATTTCCTGACGTTGTGATTTTGGACATATTACTTATTCCCTCGACCTCAATTTCTTTATTTTAAATTTAAATCTAACAGTGTGTACCTATAGATTTGTTTTAACTATGGAATGAAATAGTATATAGTCAATGCCTATTATGTACTAAGAATATAAAAAAGCTGTCAGTATTACTTTAGAGATACAAATTACCAAACCCGAAGATAATCAGATTTCAGCTAAACCACTTCGCACATTTTCCAAAAAAAGGTTATATGGGTCAAATAACTTACTTGATATGACTTTTCCACGGGGACTTTAGTGGTTGGTAGTACAAGTTGAATTTATATCCCGATCTCTTGAGTGAAAATTCAAGAGCATCTCATCTCAACACTATTTTCTCTTTATTTATTTCTTTATGTAATACCCATAGTTTTCTGTTTTCAGTTATCTATGTGAACATTTTTTTCAGAAATCAGATTGCCTTGGAACTTACTAAATAAAAACCACCTGGAACTTCTCAAGGTGATCTTTATTACCATTTGTGATCTTTATTACCATTCAGATATGTTTCCTTCACATGAAAAAGCCTCCTGCTTTTCCTTATCCCAACATTCTCTGAACATTATGAAAGAAGAAAAAATATGTGTAGGAAAGAGAAATGCAAAGATATGAAAAATATTTTTCATAGACTATCACTTATATGCAATCAATGTTAGCATAAATAATCCAAATAAAAGTAATGTTCAAAAACATATGGGTATTTTTGTAATTGAGACGATAGCTGTACAGTGTGAGTCATTTGGCATTATTCACAAAGCGTAGGGGAAAAGACTAATGTTCTCTCTTAATAGAGAAAGAGGAGAGTGACAATGTTATGGCCTGCAGCCCTTTGTTTGTGCATGCTTCCTTTGGTGACTTACGTCTTTCATAGCAAAAGTCGGGAGTCACTGCTAATATATGAATATATCACAGGTGTCAGAAGTGAAATACATGCTTGCTGAGGAATAAAATAGAAATCCATTAATAAGGAAGGGTAAATACTGTTCCCAGCAAGCTGTTCATGTCTCACTCATAAAATCATCTCAACAGCATATGATGACATGTAATTTTTTTTCAGTATCTGCAAACTATTACGCAGTTATCATTCAGCAGGTTCAGGACATATAACTATTCATTCCCTCTCCCAAAATTTAAACACAAAGAGACTAGAAGATACATACATTTAGATGATATGGATCTATCCAATATCATATACACACATATGGGCATAAATCTAATAATAATTTTTAAATTACTTTTTAAGCAACAATTCAAAATGTATACCAGATTGTTACATAAAGTGTGGGCCCAAATAATGGGGTGGGAGATCATACAGAAGACTGTTCCTAAAAACTCAAGCGACAGTAGGTAAAAAGCACAAATTGTGAGACAGAGAATAGGGACATATTCAAAATGTAGTTAGAAGTGCACTTAATCAATGTTATGTTACAGAAAGGTGTATGTCAGAGGAATGAAGTAACCCTAAAGTTTACTAACATGAAATGTAATGTGGATAATTCAATTAGTAAACCCAATGAAGAAGTCCTATTGTAAGCATTATGGGAGTAGAGATACAGATGGTAGAAGTCATTAGCATTTATGCAACGTTTAAAGTTAAAAGTATAAATGAGATCAACTTAACAGACTATATCTTGCTGAAAGAAAAAAGAATGAATTTCTTGGGAAGCTATAGGCCAATATTCTGCATTTTTCATTTTAATATATCTGGCCCCTACCATGAGGCCTCATGCAAATTTAGGAACCATATATCAACAAATGTTCATAGAACAAATGATTGCTAAATTTAGAAATAGACAGAAATAAAGGAGTTGATTTAATACTGAGAAATCATGATATGTGAGATAGAAAAATATTAAAATGTAGCTTCTTGGCCATCAACTGGGTTTGAGAGTTTCAATAGCAAAGAGTTTAAAACTTGCAGAAATTTACCAGGAATGTATATTAAAATAAGTAATAAAAATAAGCCATTTGGGGAGAAAATATTTGCATAAGACACATCTGATAAAAAGTCTTATCCAAAATATACCAGGAACTCTTAAAACTCAGCAAAGTAAACAAACAAGCCCATTAAAAAATGGGCATAAGACCACAACAGACACCTCGTTACAGAAGACATACAGGTGGCAAGTAAGCATAGCGTCATTAGGGAATTGCGCATTAAAACAGTAGGATACTACTACACACCTATAAGAATCTCCAAAATTTAGAACACTTCCTCAAGGAACTTTGTGATATAAGGAAAAGTTGTGGGGAACAGAATATGATGAATTAAAGATTAAGTGTAAAATATTTGTGATATTTTTTCTATGAATGTCTAGTGCCCTTTCAACTCAACATTTTATTAACATTCACAGTTTTCCTTTCAACAGTTCCTCAGGTTAGTTGTTGTCATGATTTTCTTAAGGTTTTGTTTGAACACATTAATGCTGGCAAGGATCTGAAGTAAAAGAATCATTCCTATATCTGTGGTGGGAATGTTAAATGTTGCAGCCACTCAAGAAAAGAGTATGGCAGTTTCTTACAGGAACTAAACATACATTTACCATAGCATCCAGCAAATTCTTTGGCATTTAACCTAGAGAAATGAAAACTTATGTTTACATAAAAACCTGTATACAAATATTCATAGCCACTCCCGTCATCACAGCCTCCAGCCAGAAACAACCCAAATATCTTTCAACCTGTAAATATTGAAACTTACTGTGATACATCCATACCTTGAAATACTATGCAGCAATCAAAAGGAATAAAATCTTGACACAAGCCACAACCTGGATAGATATCAAGGAAATTTTGCTGAGTGAAAAAAGCCAATCTCAACAAATTGCATACTAGTATGATTCCATTTATATAGCATTTTCAAAATGACAAAATGACAGACATAAAAAACAGATTAGTAGTTGTCAGGTGGAGGGAGGGTGGGTAAAGTGGAAGGGTATGTCCATAAAATGGTAGCACAAGTGATCCTTGTTAGAGAACTGTTCTGTATATTTACTGTAGTGATGGTCACACCAATCTACACACACAATAAAATTGCATAGATCTGAATACACACACAAATGAATGCATGAAAAAGAGGTGAAATCTGAACAAGGTCAAAGAAATAGATCAATGTAAATTAACTGTTTGTGACATTGTGCTATTGCTACACAGGATGTTACAGTTGTGGAAAACTAGATGAAAGAAATATGGGATCTACTGGTATTAATTCTTACAGCTGCATAGGGATCTATAAGTATCTCAAATAAAAAAAATATATTTCCATAGCCTCTTAACAAATATTTACATTTGTTATAAGAGAATAATAGGTTGATTGTGGTGTTTAGAATGTTTCAGTTGTTACATTTAGTTTCCACTTTTTATACATCCCTGCTGGTTTTCCACTTTCCCAGAAGCATTCAGGTCAGAAAATATTTTCTCCATAAACAAATCAATCATCAATTTCAGATACAGGCAGCATTTCAATTTTCATTGTTCTTCATCCATTCCTGTGTCTCTTATCTATGGCATTATTTTCCTATGCCCGAAGAATAATTTTCTGAATTCCCTTTTGTAGGGGTCTGCTGGTTTTCACTTTATTCTTGAATGATAATTTTAATGGGTATGAATTCTATATTGAGAGAGGTTTTTCAACATTTCTAAGACAGCATTTCATTTTTATTCCCCTTCCCTTGTTTCTATTGATCAGTTATCTTTCAGTCTTAATCCACTTTTTGTTCTTTTTTAAAAAAAATCAGATTTACTATTATGTCCCTGGTGTGGTCTTCTTTTAATATATACTTATTTGTCTTTGTTAGAATGGAATTAATATATCAACCTTTCATCACTTTTGGAAAGTTCTGAGCCTTTGTATCTTAAAATATTGTTTTTGTTTGTTATGTTGTCTTTCTTGCTATTAAGCCACTTCAACCTTGCAGACCTTTTTCAAGTCATCTTTTGTTAGGCTATAAAGTGGTTATAAAAGACCTCAAATCTCAGTGGTTAAAAAAAAAAATCCTACTGATGTCAGCCACTGTCCAGCTATGACTCTGCTCCGTGAATCTTCTTCATTCTGATACCCAGACTAATGGAGTAGCTCCTATCTCTGGAGAATGCTTTTCTTTGGTCAAATAATTGATCTAAATTATTTACTCTGACATAAAAGAGAGATGGCAGAACCACGTCCTGTCTCTTAAAATTTCTGCTAAGACATGAGAAAGGTTAATTCTGATCACATACTATTGTCCAAAGCCAGTCACACAGCCAAATTTACATCAACGGGTTAATAATCCAATCTAAAGGATACCTGTAAAGTAACTGTAAAATATAACATAGTCCACCACATACCTTCTTACAATATCCTCTATATCTTACACCACCTCTTATCTATTTTAATTCTTTTGTTTCTCCATGTTCCTTTATGGATATTTTGATTTATTTACTAATTCTCTCTTTAGCAGTGTCTGGTTTGCTGTTAAACACATCTTTTGAAATTCCAATATGATTACGATATTTTCCAGTTCTAGAATTTCATTTGCATTTAAAGTATTTTCTCTCATCTGCTAAGTCACTTAATTTTTCCAGTTCTTAAACAAAATTTTCAAGCCTGATTTTATCTCTTTGAACATATTAAGCATAGTTTTTTCTCATCTGTCTCTGATAATTCTACTCTCTGAAGTTTTGTGCATCTGTTTCTGTAGTTTGTTGTTTCTGTATGTTTTTAATTCCTATTGTCTTATCGCCTTATGGTTATTTCTCTGATTGTTTTTAATTATGTGAGGGACTTTAGATTTAAAAGTTATTTATAGAAATAATTTCAGACCAAGGATAATGTTATTTTTCTCAAGATGTTTGCTTCTACCAGATGCATGGGGTACTTTAAGATCATTTTAATCCAATTTCAAAGTAGGGGATTTAGTGGGGAGCTACGGAGATGGCTTGAAGCTGGACAGCAGTTCACATGAGTGTTAGTTTACTGCTTAAATATCTTACTTTGAAAGTAAATTCCTATATCTTTTTTTTTTTTTTTTTTTAAGAAGGGCACTCATAGTGGCCCATACAGGAATTGAACTGGCAACCTTGGTTTATTAGCACCACGCTCTAACCACCTGAGCAAACCGGCCATCCCTGTATCCTTCTTTCTTAGTGCACCCTAGACCCTAATTATTTCTTTCTTATCTGATAAGCCTTTTAAAAGTGCTTGTATTCCCTGGCCCTGTTTCAGAATTGGCAAAATCCCAAGACAAAATGAGCTCCCAAGGCCAAACCTTAGGTCTATCTATGCATTTTATTTTTTATCTCAGATTGACCTAATGAGCATTATCTTTCTTTCTAGCTTTCAAATATTTTAAGAAGTTTTTTTCTTATATATTTTTATGCATTTTCGTTGTCTTCAATGAGAGCATTGATCTAAATTATTTATTCTGACATTCTAGATTGTCAGCTTTGATTTATTGAATTGAATCATGCACAATATTTGCTTGAAGCACTTTGATGGTAAGTTGTTTATTTTTACCTAAATTTGTTGCCTAAAATTACATAGAATATTATTCCAAAATGTACAATTTTCTTTGTATAGATGAACTCTACTCTTGCAGCTTAAAGCCATCTCAGCCTCTGGAAAATTCAGTCTCTGTGCTTACATCAGGGCATCCACTGTTTTCTCTTAGGTTCCCCATCCTGCACCTGAAGTCCAGACATTCCTTCCAGGCCGAAGCCAAGATAATTGTAGCATTCATATTGTTTTCATTTTGTGCTACCTTTTCTCCAGTGTCTGAAAAAAGCTCTTTCGTATATTTTGTTCAGTGTTCTAGTTATTTTTGGCTTGAAGTTAAATTCAATCCTATTTACTCCATCATGGATGTTTTTCCCGTTTAAAAAATAGTTTGCTCTTTTATTATTGACTTGTAAGAGGTTTTTACCTATTTTGGATATAAATTGTCACAAATTTGCACACAAAAAAATTTCAGCCAATTTACGGCTTGTCATTAATTTTCTTAATGTTGCCTTTTGTTGAGTAGATTTTCGACATTGATAAAATTTAATGATAAATTATCTATAAATAAAATTTTAGTTTTGTAATATGTTATATTATTGGTTTTTTCTCCTGGATTACTAAAGCTAAAGAAATTAATTTACCACTTTGGGTAATTGAGTAATGAATACAGAAGAAATAAACAAAAACAAACAAACAAAGAAAAAAAACTGTATGATTATAGTAATTACATCAGCCACTGCCTCCTGCCCTTGTTTAATATATATATAATATTCAATTTCTGGAAGAAACAGAGTGTTCTGGTTAAGCATTCACACCAATAACAGGTCAAACTTGAACTGAAAGTACTAGTTTGTCTTAAACTATCTTTATGACTGGACAAGATTACTTCCTGGTTTTCATTTCCTTCAGGTGTAAATTGGCAACAATATTTCTTACCTTTCAGATTTGTTCATACTATAAAGTACAATGGTTAAGTGGATATCAACATCAGATCTTAAACTTAGTTTCCTAGGTAGCCAAGATAGTGTTAACTTTCTTTTATTTCACTAACAACTTTTTGCTGACCTTAACAGAGAACACAAAAATAGAACACACAGATACAAAAACTAAACAAATTTAAAAAGAGCTTATATTAAATCCTTTATTTTAATAAGCTCTACAATTAACCAAGTTACTGACACAGTTCTAGAACTTTATACAAGGCATCAAAAAGTGTTTGGAGCTTACCCCTCCAATTCACCCTTTCACTGACATAATCAATATGTTTTATATCCTGATGTGATTGATCTCAATGCCTGAAATACAAGATTCTCTGAATTTTCCTATAGTTCTTTCTTAGATGTCAGAGATCTTGGTACTTAATTGTAACTGCCAGAAAGTTGGCCCACCTTCCACTTATACTGGAGTGCACAAATGCTTCTCTTTCTCTGCCTCTCTCTGTGTGTCTGTGTGTGTGTGCGTGTCTCATTTTATTTTAGTATTCCAAGCCGGGACATAAAAGAGACTGTATTCCTTGGGCACTTCCCTGGTTATTTTATTTTATTTTATTTTAAAGAAAGTAATTTCATTAGTGTAATTTTTGGATATACATGTATGGAAAACAAAAAGAAATGAAAACATGTTCTGCCAAATAATCTCCAGAAAGTTGCATCTATTTTCACTTTCACTTAGTGAGTATACAAGCCTATAGTGCGTTTACTATTAAAGTATACTTAATTAAGTTGTATAATATTTATTTCTTTTTTCATAATAATTTAAGTAATAATACAAACTCATTTGTGTATTTCCAGTTACAATTTTTATGTACTTCTTTCCAAACTTTCATCATATGTGAGTATTTATGTGTGTATACACCATATCTAAATATAAATTATTGATGTTATATTTCTTATTTTAAAAAATAAATATTATACTGTACATACATATTTCTATTTTGCTTCAAAAAATAAAGTATCTTATATCAGCATACATTTAACAAAAACGTTTTGTAAACAGTCTCTTAATAAATTACATTAGTCTCTTAAAAAAAGCTTAGTTTTTTAAATAAATATTATAATTATAAACATCACTGATGTAATCCACCATAGATATATTGTTCTTCAATTAAAAAATCTTAGTAAGCCTAACATAAGCAAGAAACAAAATTGTATTTATGAATGCACTCAAAGAGGGATCTACAGATTCATTTCAGATCTTTCAAAAGTTCACAAATAAAGATGGTTGACATCTTTACTAAAAGATGCAAAATGCTGTAATAAAAGTCAAAATGTCTAAACTATAATAGAAGAGATGCCAACAGGGGAGGCAAACTTCTCCAGATAAAATAGTTTCCACCTTTGAAATTTTGAAGCAAACTCAAAGCAAATATTTTTATGATTAATAAAATTTGATTTTAAATTTAAAATAATGTTTTTGGTAAAAGTATAAAGCTAAACTTCAGGAGCACCGGGTTTATTTGCTTAGATCTGCTACTTGTTTTTTTCCAGGATTGGAGGAGATTTTTGGTTTCAAAAGCTTTCAGGGTTGTATCTCAATTTCTACTACTTTCAAAACTCTAAAATAAACATTATGAAAAAATAATATTCAGACTAACTTCTGTACAATTTAAAAGAAATTTCTGTTTCATGCAAGGCCAATAGAAGTAGAGAAAAACAGCCATGTTTTACTTAAGAAAATTCACTTTACCTGATTTTAATCCAGAAATAGTCACTATGTTTCCTTATGTCTTAATTTTGAAAACCTTAATTTGTCCTCTGCTGCAGACGCTATGTGTGACCTGACCCTAATGTCTCAATAGTCATCACTGCAAACCAATGACTGTTTACTGGAAACACCTGGGTCTCTGCTTGCCAGCGTATCACTGCTGTGGGCTGAACAAGTTCAGGCTCCCCAAAGTAACCTTTAACCCATGATAAACTGATATTTGATGACTAAGTGCTCTAGCTTACTATGCCCACTGTGAAGAAAACTCAGAGGCACACTTTACACTGTTTCCCAGAGGTCTGCAAAGAGACTGGCTTGATAGTAAAAAACTGCCTTCACTTCCCTGTCTCACTCCTCCAGCTCCCTTCCCTCTGTTTCTGGGATCACTTCCCCCAGCATAACTTCCACTTGTATCCTTGTTCCAAAGTTAGTTTCTGCAGGAACACAACCCAATATACTTCCAAAGTACGAATTTTCAAAAACATTTAAACACCCTGTTTACCATGCAGACTTTGAGCATCCACATTTGACTCAATGAAATGACGAATATGAAATTTTCTAGTCAACCTTCTTCGAATTTCATCAGAGGTCTCCCAATACCTCGAAAGTTTATCAGATCTATGGTTTTAACACAAAACTAATAAATATATTTTAAAATATTAGAAAATTATATATGTTTTATTTTCCAACATAATGCTCTAGTTTGGATTACATTTCAAAACAGCAGCACTTTGGATGATGACACTTTCTTAAAAATTCTACCAGCAAAAGGGAATATGAACACTATGTGGTAGAAGAGGCAAGAATAAGACAGATCATGTACCAAGTTTTAGCAGGAACTTAAGTAAAAGGTCATAAACATTTGAATAAGGAGGGGCACTGTAGAGATGATGAGAGGGAGTGAAATCTAAAGCTCTCTGGGAGACAAACTATATAAGAATTAAATATGGGAACACAGGAAAGAAGGGGTTAGAAATGTACCCCATTATTCTAATTGGTTGAATAGTAAAATGGGGCTGTCACTGAGACAAAACTTGCCAAAGGAGTAGATTTGAAGAAAGATAATGAATTCTGTTTAGAGTATGCTAAATTAGAGAAAATTTTACGTCATATAGGGCGATGGTAGCTGGCAACTAAAAAATTTATAAAACAAAGATAGCAATAGTTTTAAGATAAAAATTAAATGCATACATTTTTGCAGTAACAGAGTGAGGAATTTTTGACAGTAGAGTCAGGTGAGAATAAATCTACCCCAGCTCTTTCCATGGTGATTAGGAAATTAATTATGATTATAGTGACAAGGATTACAGTCCTAGAAGAAACAATACCTTAAACTAAATCTCAAGTAGGTTTTGTCAATCTGCCTATTCAAACTCAATAATCTCAAACTGAATTGCTTATCTTCTACTCTGAGAGCCTCTTTTGCAGGCTTAGTATTCCAGTTTGTTGATGGCAGCTCCTTCCTTCCTATTTCTCAAGCCTAAATCTTGGCTCATTTTTGACTCCCATTTTTCTCTCTTAACCATTATCCAATCCATTAGGAAATCTACTTGGAACCACATTCAGTATCTCCACAATCAGACTACCTCTCAGCACCCTTACTATTACCACCTTATTTTGACCTACCATCCTCTCTTTTCTGGACTATCAGAATAGCTTCTGATTTTCTAGCTTCTCAATAAAACAACCAAAGTTATCCCATTAAGATATAAATCAGATCATCTCATAGATAAGCTCCAGACATTTGAATGAGTTGTCACTAGGATAAAGGCCAAAGTACTTAAATATGATCTACAGAGCCCTATCAGTATGACCTCTTCCAACCTTCCTCTCTCATGTCATCTGTTTCTCTGTGTTTCAGTCATACCTGGCTGCTTGTTTCCTTTTATTTAAGGCATAGTGGAACTATAGGATATTTGCACTGGCTCCTGGGTCTGCCTGGAACACTTTTCACCAAATATCCACATGGTTAACTCTCTTACCTCCTTACCCTTTGTTCTCAGGTCACCTTTCCAATGGGGACTGCCTTGTTTATCATTTAGTGCTACAACTGACATTACTCTGCTCTCTCTGCTTTCAATTTTGCTTGCTCTGCTTTGTTTTCTTCATATTATCTCTATCTATATCACTTATTTATGTCTCTTATCACATATCGCCTGTCACTATCACCAGAAAATAAACAGATTCTCAATCAATATTTGTCAATAAATGCATACTGCTAGCTTCTCCAATAATTACCATAATTAGAGGTATAATATTCACGTGTTTGCTTTGTTAATATATGTAACAGCAATATAACAATGGGTATGATCTGTATTATACTGTCATTAAAGTAGTTTCCTACTTGTTATTTCATCTTTATTCACTTCAACATTTTTATTCAGATAGTTACCTAACAGGCCAGAATGTGTCCTTCCCTAATCCTTGAATTCTACAATTATTTTCTCTCAGAAATTTGTTTTTTCTTTCATGGAAGTATTTCCTGTGTTTCACAATTATTTCCCTGATTCTTTCCACTACTTGGTTCATGTTAAAATTTCACTTCCCATTGACTGTGTGACTTACTTTGGTGTGGGAAGTATGGAGGAAATATTGCATGTCACTTACGAGTGGAAACTTTACAAACCCATGCCTTGATTTGCCTTGCCACACTATTTTGTTTTATTTGCCACAGCAAATGAGAAATATCCCACATAGTTGTTACTCTGTCAACTTAAGTCCCCAAGGAACAACAATGTGAAACAGAATCCTAGCCAATTTACAATCCATACATAGCATGAGTAGGAGAAAATACGAGGTCTGACAATTAAGTTCATGAACCTGTTGCAATGATATTGCTAACCTTTTTTTATATCAGAGGGATTACTCGTTATGAATTTGTACCAACTGGACAAACAGTTAACCAAGTTTACTATTTGGAAGTGCTGAAAAGGCTGTGTGAAAAAGTTAGAGGACCTGAACTTTACACCAAGAATTCATAGCTCTTGTATCATGACAATGCACCAGCTCACACGGCACTGTCTGTGAGGGAGTTTTTAGCCAGCAAACAAACAACTATATTGGAACACTCTCCCTATTCACCTAATGTGGCCCCCAATGACTTCTTTCTTTACCCAAAGGTAAAGAAAATATTGAAAGGAGGACATTTTGATGACATTTAAGACATCAAGGGTAATACGACGACAGCTCTGATGGCCATTCCAGAAAAAGTTCCAAAATTGCTTTGAAGGCGCTGGCATCGGTGCATAGCTTCCCACGGGGAGTACTTCGAAGGTGACCATAGTGATATTCAGCAATGAGGTATGTAGCACTTTTTCTAGGATGAGTTCACGAACTTAATTGTCAGACCTCCTATAAATGTTTGACAACTAAGATTTTGCTGCAATTGCTGTTTCAACATAAGCTATCTTTGTATTTGATATACACCTTCATCTCACCAATTAGTTCATCCCCACTTAACTTTCTCTCCAACTTTTTGGCTATATATCTTTCTCTACTGATACTGAAACCTCCAAGTGATGCTTTAAATTCTCTTTTTAAGTGGTAATTTATTGATCCATTCCCGGTTTTATTCATTTGCCCAACAGTTATTTACTTGGTGTAGATAGAATGGGCAAAGCATCTCCTGTGACAGTCAAGCAGAGATACAAATAAAAACCTGAAGTTTAACTTTTTAAAATGCAATGACGAATGAGTATGAAACATACAAGAACTATAAAAGAGTGATTTGCCTTTGTCAAGGAGCTCAGAAAAAATTTCCTGGAGGAATTAAAGATGGATTTGAAAAACTATTGAGTGACGAACATTAATAAAAGAAGAGGGAATAGAAGCATTAGAAGAGGGTGAATGGTGAGTATGAGAGACTCAAAGGCCAGTATAAACAGGACAAGACAAACAGATGAGCATGGTACAAATGAGGTTAGAGATAGAGGGGAATCCAGTTTATTGAGTCCTAAAGTCCCTGATCAGGAGTTTTGGGATAACTTCAGAAGAATGAAAACCTCTTGAAGAATTACAAGCTTGAAAGAAAGACAAATAGATTTGCAATTTGAAAATATCACTCTGGCTGCATTCAGAGGAAGAGATTATAATTCAAGAGTGGGTGCAGGTAGTCTAGTAAGTGGCTACTACCTAGATTAATCTAGGTGAGCTATGAAGGTGGCTTATACCAGGCTTGCAGTGTAAACTAAAAGAGGAGAAAATGGATTTTATGGATGTTAGGGTGATAGAATTCACTAGACTCAGTGATAGACTGTCCATAGGAGTGAAGGAGATGGGATAGTTTTGGTTAATTTCCAGATTTCTAAATTGTAAAAGTGAGTAGGTTGTATGGCAGTTCACTGAGACAGCAAAATTAGAAAAGGATCACCTTAAGAGAGAGAGATAGTGAGCTCACAGGAATCTCAGAAACTTCTGGATTCATATAACGATTTCTAAATATATAGGATATTCTCCAATTAAACTGTAAAATCTTTATGGTCAGAGCTATATGACTTATTTATTTCTTTACCCTAAAAATATATAGCAGGTCAATATATTCCTTGGTGGTTTGCCATAATGCGAAAGGCAGAAACAAGAACATAAAGGGATAAATACTGCAAAACTTCTAAGTGAAGTAAGTAGCAAATACTTTTACAATTGCATAAGGGAGTAGAGCTAGATGGTGACAATTAGCCTGGATGAAACGAGTAGTGTTTAGCATTGGGTAAATTAAAGAGAATGTCATAATCGGAGGAAAATCTAAACATTGTCATTCACGCATGCTCTTTTCTGCTAAACTGAGCAGTTTGTCATTCAAATTAATAGTGTTCATAATTATTATAACAATTTCTTGATATATTTATTCTAATGATCATGAAAGGAAAACAATTAGTTTTTAGCAATCAGAGCCACGTTGTGTCTGGGCTCTGGGGCTGAACACTGGCTCTCAACAAATATTTTTGTTGTTGTTGTTAGTTGTTTATTTCTGTTTGGGTTTTAAAAAATCATTACTCATCATGTAATGTCTGCCTTAAAACACTTATTTTAGTTGATAAATTTCTCCTTTGGATAAAACATCACTCAGTTTATCGAAACATGGCAATAGAGTTATGTGAGTCAAAACATGGGCATCTGACAGATCTTATTCCTTGCTGAGAAACAATTATTCCAGTATAGCTTGACAATGTGCCTTTTTCTCAGATATTCTATGCTTCATTTTTCCCCTGAAGTAAGCATGCTGTTAAGAAAATTTATTCACACAGGATCCTTTATTCAACCTACAACCATAACAGTAAACTTTCTTTATCCTAAATCCCTCTCAGATTTCCCTCTAGTGACAGTAACGACACACTGCATCTACTGATTCAATATGGTTGTATTAAATTCTGAATGCTTAAAACGTTCCCTTTGTGAAGTCACCATGTCCTAGGAGTTGAATGAATCTAGAGTTTCAATTTAAGCTTAGTCCATAGACATCATTCCATATAATAACATCTGCAGTTAAACCTCTTCGTTTTCTTATGTGCCAATGTTTTTGATTATAAAGTGACTTTGATACGGACTTTGCTAGCTTTCCTTGAGCTTCATGTCCAATACAACGTGTTTTCTAAAAACAGGTTTAATAATATTTTCAATATTTTCATTGTAGTCAATCAAGAAAATTGTATCTAAAAATTTAATTCAGATTTATACTTCTAATTGATCAGAAGGATTTATTAACATATGTCCCTGATTCACATAGCATAAGTGAAATATAAAAATCAATGTTATCTTTATTCTTTGGGTTTCTGATATGTTATCCTGATATATTTTGTCTTTTGATTACATTGTACTTTGTGCTTTAATTAACATCTCCTTTACCTCAATATACCATGCTTTATTCATTTTGAATAAGTGCAGAGGTATTCCTAAATTTATGGCCAAACCTCAATTTAACACATCTCAATATTAATTTATATGGCATCTGCTCCATAAAACAAGTCTGGTAGAAAACACCCACTTGTCCTAATGTATTGAAAAATCTATTCTATCCTGTCACATTTGTCTGGCTTCTTTAATAATTATTTCATACTACAAAGGTCTTCAATAGAATAGTGAAATATGGCCTACACTGGCCTACACAGGAGGTGTCTACTGGTTTCTTATGAGGATGAAAACATACCAAAAATAAATCATTTTCCATATATCAAGCAAAGATTTGAAAGAATAGTTTTAAAGATGTGTGGTTTATTTTCTGTAATTATACCAAAAAAAAATCTGTGAAAAATAAAATGAGGAGATTTATCAAGGTATAATTAAGAAATAAAATTGTAATATATTTAAAGTATAAAATGTGATGATTTGGTATACATATACATTGTGAAAGGATTCCCATAATACAGTTAAACAACCCATATTGACCTTTGTTTTTTTTCCCTTGGAGAGCCCTTAAGATTTACTTTCTCAGCATATTTCAGTTATACAATACAGTATGTCAGCTGTAGTCATCATGCTGTGCCTTAGATCCTCAGACCTTATTCATCTTGTAAATGAATGTTTATACCCTTTTACAAACCTCTCCCCATTTCCCTACTCCCAACTCCTATAACTACCATTATACTCTCTGCTTCTAAGAGTCTGACTTTTTTTTTAAGATTCCATATATGTATACGTAATACCTTGTAGTACTTATCTTTCTCAGTTTGGCTTCTTTCACTAAGCATAATGCCCTCCAGATTCATTCATGTTGTTACAAATGTTGAACCTTCTTTTCTAAGGTTGAATAACATTGCATTATATACACATTCATCTGTTGACAAATACGTGGGTTGTTTATACACCTTGGCTATCATGAAAACTGCTACAATGAATATGGGTGTATAGATCTCTCTTCAAGATAAAGATTTTGTTTTCATTGGCCATACAGCTACAGTGGAATTGCTGGATCTTATGATAATTCTATTTTTAATATCTTGAGAAACCGCCATACTGTTTTCTTTTTTCTTTTTTTAGTTTAAGGTGCACAAAACAATGTAATAGTTAGACATTTATCATTTATATCCCTCACACAGTGTCAATACCCCTCCCCCATCCACTATCTCTCTGACATCACACGCAGCCATTACATTTCCACTGTCTCTATTCCTAATGCTGTACTCCACTTTTTGTAACTATATATATAAAACTGTAATTGACATTCATTATTGTTTAGCTTCAGCTTCAGGTGTACAGTGCAGTGATCAGGCATCTACATCTTCCCTGAGGTGGTCTCCCTAATGAGACAGAATGTCCATCAGATACCCTACAGAATCTTTACAACATTTTTTATTACATTCCCCAAATTGACTTTTGTAATCCCATGGCAATCTTGTGGTTACTGACTATGCTTCCAAATCCCCTCACCTTCCCCCTTGTCCCCACCCCCTTCCCATCTAGCAACCCCCAGTTTTTCCTTTATGTCTCTGAGACTGTTTCTGATTAGTTCATTCATTTATTCTTTTCTTTAGATCCAACATATAAGTGAGATCATACGGTATTTGTCTTTCTCTGTCTGACGTATTTCACTTAACATAATGTTCTCTAGGTCCATCCATATTGTTGCAAATAGCAAGATTTCCTTCTTCTTCATGGCCGCATAATACTCCATTGTATAAATGTACCACAGTTTCTTAATCCAGTCGTCTATTGATGGGCATTTCGGTTGTTTCCATGTCTTGGCTATTGTGTATAGTGCTACAATAAACATAGGGGTGCATAAATGTTTTTGAATTAGAGTTTTGGATTTCTCTGAATAGATATCTAGGAGTGGAATTGCTGCATCATAGCAGTTCCATTTTCAGATTTTTGAGATACCTCCATACTGTTTTCTATTGCGGCTATACTAATTTTCATTCCTACCAACAGTGAACAACTGTTGTTGTTTTTCTCCACACTCTCCCTAGCTCTTGTTGTTTTGTGTGTTTGTTTTGTTTTGGTTTTGGGGGCCTTTTTTGTCTTTTTGATAATAACCATTCAAACAGGTCTGAGGTATTATGTCATTTTGGTTCTGACTTGTATTTCCCTGATGACTAGTGGTTCAGCTACTTTGCCCAATTTTAAATTTTGTTATTTGGCTTTTCGGCTATTGAGTTGTATGAGTTTCTTATATATTTTGCATATCAATCCCCTATCAGATGTATGGCTTGCAAACATTTTCAGCCATTCCATAGGTTGCCTTTTCATTTTGTCAATGGTTTCCTTTACTACACAGAAGTTCTTTTCTTGATATAGTCCTCCCACTTATTTTTGTTCTGTGTCCTTTGCTTTTGATATCACATAAAAAAAAAAATCATTGCCAAGACCAATGTCAAGAAGGCTTTTACCTATGTTTTCTTCTAGGAATTTTACAAATTACCCAATTAAAAAATAGGTCAAGAACCTGAATAGACATTTTTCCAAAAAGGCATACAAATGTGCAGCAAGGTACATGACAATGTGCACATAATCACTAGTCATAAAAGAAATATAACATTAAACACAAACACATACATACATACACGCTCACATATCATTGAAAGTCTATATTTTCCCCTCCTTTGCAGGTTTGGAAGCTGTTAGTATATCTGAATTTCATTTTCTTCTTTCAATATTTCCATATTTCTTTGTTTTTGGAAATCTGGACAACAGAATTATTTAATGAAACAAATTGTTCCTATGAATTCAAGCACCTAAGATTTTGTTTTTAATTTCACTTAATGACAATTAATTGAACAACTATATTATTAAAAGTATAAACATATAATTGGTTAAATATATAGCTATAACAATAGAAAGAACAGATTAATAAAAAGGTAAGATAATACTCATTACATATTTTGTAATCAATTTTCATCATAAGGCTTACAGATAACAACATGAGGAAAACAAGATAGGAAAAACATTATTTTTTTCCCCAAAGATAATAATAGTGCTTCCATGTCATAGGAGGCTGCTCAGTTTTGATAACTCTGTGTGCCCCATGTCAGTCACCAGCATCATTCAAGCAGTGCCTCGTCCTCACAGGTCTGGCTTGCAGATCTGCGGGTCTTTTATCCAAGCTCAAAGATGGCAACATTAACCATGTTGTCTCTCCTCATCAGAGGTCATCTTTTAAGCTTCATGGAGCCTCTTCCTCTAAGCTTCTAAGTTTTTTCCGTTTGTCACGTTAAAAACAAAATTTAACCCAGTAAATGTGAAGATCAAATTGACTTTATTAAGCAATTCATGAATCAGGCAGCATCCTATCTAGCAATTAGAAGTGTTCTGAGGGCATAATACAAAATAAAAGGTTTGTATAGGAAGAAGGATGGGGCAAGGAATCTATTAGCAAATAAAAAGGAAAAAAAAGAAACAAATAGGAAATAAAGCAAAAAAGAAAGGATTCTTTTTAGACCAGGACATCCTCATTTAGGAGGAAGGGAATGGCAAGTCTTCGTTTGTTTGTTTATTTGTTTTGTTTGTTTTTATCATGCAGATTGCCTCTTCTTTCTATGGCAGATAGAGAGGGCCATATTACAAATTACCTTACTGGTGCTTGACCAGAAAATTCCAGACTGGATGATTTAGATTACATTTCTGGAAGAGATTAAAGCTACCGTTAGATCGGGTATTAAAGCTGGGTTTGGTATCATGAGCTTTTAGCATGAGTGAGGTCATTTTGTGTCTGTGGTTTTCTTTTTCACTTTTGTCCCCTTACCTCTAAGATGATAACTGCTTCCTGAATTTACTACTTCCACAGTGCTTTAGAATCATTTTACTTTTTTTATTGACTTGTCTATATATCTCCAGGTTCAAAATTCCAAAGGTTATTTTTGGGAGACAAATTAAGTTTTGGGTTTTCATCCTCCTTAGATCTCTCATATAGTACACAACTCTCCTTTTAAGACATTTTCCTTTCCTTTTTGGTTTTCACAGACTTGCCTCTCCCCTACCCAAGTTCTCATTAATACTATCTCTTTGGGGGGAAAAAAATATATCGTGCTTTTACTTTTTGGTAACTCTTTATCCCATATTTGCCCTCTGCTTAGAGTAGTCTCATGCTTGGGAATTAATGGAAGTCCTCTTCTCCTCTGGACCAGGACTGTTGATTTGTCTTTACCTAAAAGATTACAACAGAGGCCAATCTCCCAGTGAAAGTAAGAAATGTGGGCAGTACTGGGACATTGTCTACAAAGGTAAAGGGAACTAATCATAACATGGTAAACTCCTAATATTATCAGCAACTCATTTGAGAGTCCCTTATCTGATGGTCAGCAGAAAAATTCTCTCTCGGTATCAGGTTAGATTAATGCAATAATACCATTCCCTAGCTACTTTTGCTTTGTTTTGGTTGTAGGGGAACTGGGAAGGACAGAAACAATTCATTTAAAGTGGATTTAATCCATAAATCCACTGGCCTTTTTTTCTAATTTGAAAAAGAATACAAAAGAGTTGGTAGTTAGGAGGACCTCTATCTTTGATCATTGATTATATGTTATCCTTTCACAAGAGATATTTATTGGCATTTTTGTGGTTTTGGGAATGGATATGTTTGAAAAAGCACAGCTCTATAAGTAATTGCAAAATCTGTATCTATTTAATTGTTCTCTTCCCCCAAAGAATAGATTATATCAGTGTTTTCAAAAAGTGTTCATTTTATCGCATTTGAAAGTTTGGCTTTGAGGCATAAAAATTTGCACATTTAAAAAACACCAGAGGTGATTTATATAGTCACAGTTTGGGAAACATTAGACTCAATCATTGAGTTTCCACATTTTAAGAATCAAAATAATCTTGTGAAACTATTTTTCAAAGAAAATCCCAGAAGCCATATCCCAAAGATTTTGATTTAGTAGATCTGAGGTGAAGCCTAGATGTTCTTAAGAACCCCTATTCTGATGTTCATTTGGGGCTGCAAACTACTGACTCAGAGCCTAAGGGACAGACGGTGCAGCTGAATTCTGAATTTAGAAGTGCTCTGTTCAAAAGTAGCTGCCTCCAACTGTATGTTAACAAAGAAGAACAGATTTGGGGAAGAAATAATACAGTCATTGCATTTCCTGGAATCCATAAGCCTATCTGTACACATTTGGAGTAAGGAAGTTTTTGCAAGTTTCTAATCTTGATCAGAGATCTGTTGTTTCTTAATCCCCAGGAAATTCCTCACCCTTCATCCTGAGACAAGAACCTCAGAAAATCAAGTAAACTATTTTAATGTCTTACTGGCCTCCGAATTCCTTTACTCTCTCCCTGCTAATCTCTAAGAAAAGCACTTCTAAAGGAGCTCCAAAACTAATCAGAAGTTTGAAAATGCGTGTCTCCTCCAACTCCATCAATATGCTGCACAGAAAAGTTAATGGAGTCTAAAGTTAGAAGGAAAATGTCTATCCCTGGGTATATGAAAGATTAGATAGCATGAAAAACCACACATTTAAAAAAAAATCAAAAAATGCTGAATAGGATGGGACAAAATCCTTTCTGTTAAAACATTACTTTCCAAAGTTAAAAGTAGAACTGTCGTAAATATAGAAAATGAACACGCATCAACAATTTATTAACAGATTAAGGGATGTAGTAAAATGGTAATTGTTCAAAGAACATCTGAGGAAGAAAGATTGATATATTCCAATGGGATTTTTTTTCAAACATTAAAATCGCATTGCTAGCATTTAATTACAGCAAATTAAATACTGTATGGCAATAAATTATAGCCTTTGGGTTATCTATTCTACTGAACAAAAAATATTTTTATTGCTATCTGACAAGAATTACCTGTATTGTTTTTGATTTGCGTAAGTTAACCTCTACCCTTAAAAGGATGTAAAACATTTTAATCAATAATCAGTAGCATGCCCAAGACATACACATAGTCCTAGAGAACCAGTAAATTCCTGCTAGACAATGCCTAGCATTCTAGTGAGAAAACACCCTGCTAGTCCATTTGGCCAATTACTAACTTTTAGTTATTTTTCTTAACAACATTCACCCTGGTAATCATAAATAATTCTCAAAAATTATTGTTCACCAGAAAAGCATGGTCTCATTACACTTCAGCCCGATTTATTTATATAGGCAAGGAAGGGTTAATTAATATGTATAAATCTCCTTATATTGGTCAGCAAACGTAGAACCATTTGGTGTTTAACAACCATTAGATCAGAAAATTAACGTCTGTCTGGAGTTTTCATAAGGAATCTAGGGTTGTGTTTTCAATAGACTATATTATTTTCTCTTCTACATGAGGCTAGGCACCAAGCCCAAGAAATACACCATCACTTTTGTCAAGATCTCCAAAATTTGCCAATGTCTTGGCCCCACGGAAGTTACCTTCCTTATTATGATGCAAGTTCCGTAAGTCATATGCCAACTTCCTCTGAAGTCTTTGCTGATATTTGCTTCATATGAAGTACAGCACTTGATCCTTAATGGTGGGCTTACATAGGTGGCATTCTCAAATATGACCCTCATGGCCTTGGTTACACAATTTATTGTCCAATTGTAATCTGTTATAAAGAAAGACATGTTCTCATTGAACCAATTTGAATAATTAGATTGCCATAAAAATAAAGAAGCCTCAGTAAAAATATTTAATTTTGAATTTTGAGTGGTCAGAGATAGTCATAAAATATTTTAAAACTTATATTTCAGTTTTCAAAAGCATAGTCTAATTTGTACATTAAGGATAAAGAAGAAAAATAAATCACTTTCATTTACTCATCAGAAACAGGTTATTAAAAATAATAAGTTTTATAATACAATTAACTACAAATATAGTTTTCCAGTTTATACAGTGTTGTGTAAATAATTCTTGTTTGGTTGGGTCTTGGGTCAGCAATGGGTTTGTAAAGTTTTCTATGTGTGACCAAAAAAAGAAACAGAGACATCATGATTCAGTTTCTTAGTACAGTCTGATAATTTTCTAAGAGAAGTCAGTGCACATGCCTGTACCTAAAACTATGATTTGAAACATCAATTATTAATAGTCCTTTCACTATTTTCTCAGAAGATCCAATTTTTAGCTTGTGGTGTATCACACAATTTTCAGGCAATAATCCGAACAAAGGAAGAGCTACAAGTTTAATGATAAAATTTCTAGTTGTAAAATTTTGTTATTTTTAATAGTCTAGATATGTTTTTTTAATTGCTTTGAGCTAACAAATACACAAATGTAATATAAACAATAACAGCAACAAAATGCAGAAAAACCTAATTCCTTTTTCTCTCAGCATAGAATAGATCTCCATTTCTACTAACAGAGATCACCAAATCGTCAGATTACAAAACCGAATATCCAATCCTTAATGCTACTCATAGAGAAAAGGGCAAAAACAAACCAGAACCAGAATAAAACTTATCCAAGAACTACAAGTGAACAAAACCATGAAATCAGAAACTATCAGTTGCTCTCCATAATCATTCAGGGAGCCAAGACTAGCCATGCTTGGGATTAAATAACACAAAAAAATGTTCTTGTTCCTCTTGGGAAGCATGCTGATTGCCACTGGCTAGTTAGTCATCATGGGCATCATGGTGAAACAGCCCCAAAACGTTTAAAGTATACCATTCAGAAAGCTAAAAATATGATACTCTACCACATGTAAAATTAATGCATGTCACACATATATTAAATAACTTGTTATGGAGGAAACCAGTAAATTGGCAATGCTTGGTGAAAGACATTTGGGAGCAGAGGTTTTTATATTCCAATAGAAACTTTGCTTTGATAGATGGTAGATTAAGATGGCAAACTGAGATTTAAAAATGGCAAATGCTTTGGGGGTGATAAAGGGTAACCTTTAACAAGACAGCAATCATTTACATTGGTCTCAAACAGAAGTAATTTGCATAGTAATAAGTCTTCCACAATGTAACCTCTACCCTTAGTTGCAAAATATCCTAATCAATAGTAAAGAAAAAGTCAAATGAACTATATAGCCCTAGAAAATCAGATATCCTCAACAAGACACTATATAAACTTAGTAAACTCTTTTGGCTGTTTCCAAGTTTTTGATAATTTTATCTTAATATTTCATATACTTGAACACACACAGAATAAGTAAAAATCTCCAGTGTCCTGTTCCTCCAACAAAAATCCACACATCGCATATTAATTTTCTGGGGCTGCACTAACAAAAGCCACAAACTGGATGGCTTAAACAACAAAAATTTATTTTATCACAGTTCTGGAGGCAGGAAGTCCAAGATCAAGGTGCTGGCAGGTTTGGTCTCTCCCTAACTTGCAGATGGCCATCTTCTCACTGTGTCCTCATATGACCTTTTCTTTTGCGCACACATCCCTGTCTCTTCCTTTTCTTATAGATAATAAAGACACCAGTTCCACTGGATTAGGACCCCACCCTTATGACCTCATTTAACCCTAATCATCGCCATAAAGGCCCAGTAACTAAATATAGACACTCTGAGGATTAGGGCTTCAACACATGAATTTCAAAGAGGTAGGATTCATTCTATAACAGAAGGCATTAAAAGCAATAAGACAAAACTGAAGCTTCATCTGATTTATTGGCATTTGACTATCACATTGCCAAAGAGGCTTCCATTTTAATTTCTCTGACAAAGGATTCAAGGGTCTGAGTCTAAACAACATGGAAAATTGTAACTGAAAATACTGCAGATAACCAACGTTCTCAATAGTTTTTACTGCGAGAAAAGTAATAAACTAATTTTTTTTAAATGACATGGCAGAAATAGACAAGGAAATGTGTCCATCTGAGAATGGATTCTGTGTTAAAAGGAAAAAAATTCACTTAGAGAAAAATAATTTCACAAGGGTTTGGGATTCATATACTATCAGTATAGTTCAGAAAAGCTAAACTAGTAAGTTGGTGTAAAGTGGTCCCAGTTTATTGAATATAAGGTCAAAACAAATACAAGTTCCTACTGGATTTGTATCTTAACCTAAATAAAGCACTAACCATATCAACATAAACTCACATCCTTGAATTACAGAACATTCTAGCAAACAGTAACAAAACAAACAACAAAAATCAGGAAAATTATGGTGGGAAGATTTCCAGTTATTATAGTTAGCAGATATAGAATACAATGTAGGCATGTCTAATACACTTAAGAAGTAAAGGAATTACTCAAAAAGGTTAGAAGGAAATAAGATACCATTTATAAAATTCTTCAAAAAAAATACATAAATGAGTAAACTAGAAATGAAGAGTATGGTATTGAAATTAGAAATTCAATGGGTGAATTAAGCAGCATTTTAGAAATGGCTTACAGAAAATCAATAATTAAAAGAGCTGAATGAATTAATTCTATTCAGCCTAGAGAATAAAAACAGTAATGTGTAAAATTATTAAAGAGATGAAAAGGAATCTAGAAGATACAATACAACTTATATTCATCCCACTAGAGTGCTGGAGAAAAGGAGATAGCGGTAACGTTTGAAGATACAGTGACTAAGAATTTTCTAGAATTATTCAAAGAGCTGTATATTCAAATTTGATAAACAGAATGAATCCCAAACAAAATACATAAAATTATATCCAGTCTTAGATACATGATTCTAAAACAGGAGAACACCAAAGACAACTAAATGAAAGCAGCTGAGGGGAAAAGACAGATTACTTATGAAGCAAACATAATTAAACTGTCAGCAGGCTTTTCAAATGCAAAAGTATATGCCAGAAAGCCAAGATGTAATATCTTCAAAGTTGAGAGAAAATAACTGTCAACCTCAATTTCTGTACCCTAGAATAACTTTCATTCAAGTGTGGGAAACTGTAAAGCTGTTCCTGCTAACGAGCATCAAGGATGTAATACTTAGAAACCTTATTCTTTGCAATGAAAAAGGATTTTTTTTAATAATATGAAATGACATTACTAAGAATACTTATTTTTTAAAACCATAAGATTAAAGAAATTTTGTTCTTTGAAAATATACCAGAGACTAGAAGACCAGAATAAACCAGCTATGACCTGGAAAAGAATGAAATACTGAAATTGTTGAAGGAGCCTTGATTGTGTGTAGGTGCCAATGAGCATTTCCATGTTTCCCTGCTTCTGTTAGAAACGATTAGTGTTCTTCCTCAGTGTGTATGAGATCTGCTTGCGCATTGTTCAAGAAAACTGCATCCTAATGCAGGTGTTCTTGCCTGGAACATTTCGTGAATTCAGCTTTGTCACCCAAAATGAGTAATATTTTTGTCATACCAACAATCATTAGATCAGATTACATACATTTCCAAATAAACAAAACCAGCAATGGTAATGCTAACAGACCTGCATTATGGACCAGAGTGGTCTGATAGACCTTTCTGTGTAATGAAAATGTTCTACAGTTGCACAATCCAATAAAGTAACTCTAGGCAGCCACGTGTCTCTGTTGAGTACTTGAAATGTGGCTAATGTGACAGAGTAACGGAATTTTCAATTTTCTTTAATTTTAATTATTTTAAATTGTAATAGCTACATATGGCTAGTGGCTACTTTATCAGACAGACGCACGCTTTTAGAGGCTGTTTTTTTAAAGAAAAGTAAACCTAGAATGAAGGTGTGAGATGAAAAAGAAAGAATTATGCACAATTTTGGTATACATCTGATTTAAATCACTGATTAAGTATGTTTAATATTGGGGGTTTTCAAAAGATATAACTAAAATAACAGACTGTAATGACAATAAAAATTGAGTTGAGTTAAAATTAACACTCAAATATTATATAGGTCTAGAATCAAGTAGAGGTATTGATTAAATTTTATTGTGTTAATATATGCATTCACACATACACACACACACACACACACACACACACACGTTTTCCAGGAATAAAGGAGAGAAATGGAATAATATAAACATTAACCAAGTCAAACATTTCAGAAATGACTGAAAAAGAAGCTCAGACTCCAAAATCATTTCCTTATGTCCTCTGCAAAAGGAACATGGGTGATTTAGAAAAATCAAACATTATCTCTCTTTTGGATCTCTAAACAAAACTTGAACCCAACAACGTTTTAATCCTGTGTTTTTTTCTTTCTTCTGCTAATACATACAAGTGATCCTCTCCCATCCTTCCTCTGGTCTTCTTTTATTTTTTTCGTCCTGGTAAGCCTGAAACCCTAAAAAGTCAATTGCCACTTTGAGGTAAATCTATTCAAAAAAGGGTAAAGCACTTCATTTTAAATCTACTTCTGAGACTAAACTGAGACCCCGTTGTGGATTCTTTCTAAGGCCTAGGTAGAGGAGACAGAAGTAAACAGAATAATTTAAATAGTCTTAGGACATACAATCCAGGGCTGTGAAATATGTATCAGTTGGTTCATGTGTTATTAGGCACTGTGGATTAAAATTGAAAAAAAAATAAAAGGACAGAAAAGGCAGATAGGGAAGACATTGAGGGTGACCTACAAGTCTCAAACAGCAAATCCCATAGGATATCAAGTATTTATGAAAGCTATGGTGTTTTGAAAAAAATCTTTTTGAAGTCTTTCCTTGAAATTAGATTAAGCCCTAATTCAGTTCTGCAAGTAAAGACAAATCCATTGTACACTTCAGAGAGAAATCTTCTACACCTTTTACAAGATTCAATAGTCCCTGACTCTGATAGGACCCCAGCACTTCTCACTTTGTGTGAATGGCCTTAAGCAGGCCATTACGGAATTTGGTTTTTTCAATTAAAGTTTATTGGGGTGACAATTGTTAGTAAATTTACACAGTTTTCAGGTGTACAATTCTGTAATACATCATCTATATATCACATCTATATATCACCCAGAGTCAGTTCTCCTTCCATCACCATATATTTGATCCCTTTTACTCTCATCTACCACCCCCCTCCTCCCTTACCCTCTGGTAACCACTAAAATATTGTCTGTGTCTATGAGTTTTTGTTTCTTTGTTTGTTTGTCTTGCTCCTTTGTTGTTTTCAGTTTTATATCCCACATATCAGTGAAATCATATGGTTCTTGACTTTTTCTGTGTGGCATAGTACTTCGCTTAGCATAATAATCTCAAGATCCATCCATGTTGTCGCAAATGGCACTATTTCATCTTTTCATATGGCAGAATAGTATTCCATTGTGTATATGTATATATATCACATCTTCTTTATCCAATCATCTATCAAAGGACTTTGGTTGTTTCCATGCCTTGGCCACCGTAAATAAAGCTGCAGTGACCATTGGAGCACATATATCTTTACCGATAAATGTTTTCAGATTTTTTTTGGTAGACTGCAATGAAAAGATCCCATGCTGGACACATAACACTTTGCTAAACTATTTGAATGGGTCTTAAAACAGAAGCAGAATAGGACCCAGAAAAAAACTAATGGCTTCCCAGGTAAAACCAGTACACTCTCCTATACAGGTAAAAGTTGTCAATGGAAGAAACCTCTTAATAAAGATACCTGTAGATATTGTAAGGGGAAAAGAAATTGGAAAAATAATTGTACTGAGTTAGCTAAGAAAATAAAAGAGAAAGTAATAAGTGGGTAAACAATGAATGTCTCCAAGGAAAGGCAAACCAAATGCCCAGTCTTTCCATTTTGCACTAAACTCACAAGGAGAAATGCCACAAAGTATTAAAGAATAACCTTGAAAACTTTTAACTAAATTTTGTTGTACAATATTTACTTTAAGTCTTTGAACCATCACTTTTTTTTTTTCCAAACTGCCCAGGTAGCAGCTAACTATAATCTTGGCAATCCTGATGTTTTATCCTATAACTCTCACCCTTAATTTTTTTAAAAAAGGATTGTTCCTTCCTCCTTTGTGACATCACTAATGTAACAGAGAGTTTGTGCTGGTATCAACTTGCACTGTTATGGGAGCTAATTGTGTACCTCCCTCCCTCATTCTGTATTCAGTGACGTTATGTTGCTAAATTGAAACTGATTGCAGTATAGAACTGAGGGACATTTTTAAAAATGGAAGCTGGTTGTTAAACATAAATCACTATGAAAATACCAGATTATGTAATATCCTGCAAGTGTCTCCCTGGAATGCCCAATGGACCCACTTGTTTATAATCTAGTCATAGATGATGTGGACATTGATTGCTCAGTATCTTTGTGTCCAAACCTAACCCTAATTGAAGCTCTCTAGGAGGTTCCTAATTTCTACTTATATGTATAGAATTTGTAGGATTCCTATCAAGGTTCTCATCAAGTTTCTGATTAATCCATCCAAAACTAGACCCAAAGTATGCATTACTCTCTGAAACTAGAAGTAAAATTGAAGCAAATAGAAAAAGTACTAATCATACCTGTACTAGTCCTTGATACAAGCTACTCCTACCAGACAAGAAAACCAATGGACAAGGATGTAGAGGTATATGTAATTTCATGGCCACAAATAAAATGGGTCCCTGCCTCCTGTAGTTCTAAACACAGGTACTATTTTATCTTCAGTGCTGCTGTGGCTGTATCTTTTACAGTCATTGATTTGTGTTCTGCTTTCCTTAGTGCCCTTCTAGATAGTGCTTGTCAAATCTACGTATCTTTCCCAAAAAAAAATCAACAATATACTTAGACAACAACAGCAATGTATCTCATAGTTTTACTGAGGCACCCTCCTCATTATCAGAAGTCCTTAAGTAGGTCTTAGGAACCTCAAATTTCCCTATAATGCTTACCTTTTCCAATATATTGAAATCAGTCACCTTTTACAATGTTTTAAGGGTGAGATGAACTCGAAAACTAATTCTATTTGCTGATTTGGCCCAGTTTTCTTTTTTTTTTAATCCAAAAGAAGTTAATTTACCAAAACAAAGTATATTGCCTGACTTTATCTCAATAAGATAAATCCCTCACTTCTGACACACTATAAGCCGTTCAAAAATTTCCCAGATCAGTCACTAAGAAAAAATTAAAAGTTTTCCAATATCTCCTTGGCTACTGTCATAAATGAATATCCAAATTTTCTGAAATTATCACACTGCAGTATGGTTTAACCAAGTGATTAGTAAGCAGATTTCTTCCTTTGAATGTAAATGTGAGCTGAGCAGTCACTTTACTTAAAATTACCTCTTCAGTAACACTCATTATTGTCATAAACTTTGTTACCTATTTATACATGAGAAATAGGGACAGCTATTGATATTTTGACTAAATGCCATAGTTATAATCAGAGATATGACTTTCTTTTCACCTAAGGCCCATTCTACCCATTTCATATCTGGGAAATAACAGCTGCATTTTAACTAGAGACCTAATACCAACTTAGTTTTTAATTCTCCCTTAACTTTGATGACACTGTGCAAACTTTGTTACACATTGAATAATACCAAAGTTAACTAGGCAAGTAGACCTTTTATTTATGAAATTCTAGTGCTTTACTCCAAATGCATTTTTATATAACGTTAGAAAACTTAAAAATATGTTGTTGTCCTTTTACTAATAGAAAAGGAAGAAACTCGTTACTGCCTCACCTCTGTTATAGAATTGTTTATGACCCAATCAAACTTTTAAAGGCCCCCGTGGAAACACCAGATTTATTACTTATTGATGCTTTATATGTTAAGACAAAAACAAAGAATTAATATGCTGGAACCACCTTTACAAATCTTAACTTGCCTTGTTAGAATAATATCCTTTGCTAGAAGCAAAATCAACCTTGATGATTATACACATTGCACTTAACCACAGCTTGCCAACTAGCAAGAGATAAATAAGTTAATGTGTATAATGACATATCCATGGTTTTGGAATGCTTCAGAAAATTGAGTGTTCTTGATCTCCACAGGCATTCTGATTTTAAAAAGTTAAAGAATGTTGGGGGCTGCCAGTTAGCTCAGTTGGTTAGAGCTGGGTGCTCTTAACAACAAAGTTGCCAGTTCAATCTCTGCATGGGCCACTGTGAGCTGCTGGCCTCCACCCCTAGATTGAAACAACTACTTGACTTGGAGCTGCTGGATCCTGGAAAAACACACTTAAAATAAATAAAAGTTTTTTTGAAAAAAAAAGAAAAGTTAAAGAATGCTTAATGCTTTCTGAGGATTTGACTCTGTATAAGCCATAAAAAATAGATGAGAAAGCGGCTAAAGAAACATACCCTAAATGATAATGCCATACAGATAGGCTTTGCTAAGATCCTTGAATCCATAATAGCACTCAAAGGCCAAATCTTTGAAGAAGTACAAAGAAACTATTATGGAATGACAGCAATTGGCTTCAGAAACAGAAAAAATAAAAACTATGCTGGGGATAATCTGATTGCAAATCACACAAAAGGATGATCTCACATGGAATCGTATAAGAAAAAAAACTGCATGAAATTATCTGGTACAGCAAGAAAAAATGGTGTGTACTTAATATTTAAAAGAGAAAATACACATATTGCCAGGATAGTTTATAGTGCATATTTCACATTTCACCAGTATAATCTTGGTAAACGTGACAATATTGAACATGGACAAAACCCCAATTTCATGATCCTTGATCATCTCCAAATTGATGTAAAAACTCTACTTCCATTTTCATAAAGGGTTTTGAAAATGAGCCACTCACTGCTTTCTTATTCACAGAATGGACTAAAAAGCTTTGCCTTCCAAATAATTACAGCGCTGAAAGTCACAGGAAGAAAAATATTTGATTTAGTTTTCCCAACCTTGAGAATTCCAAGCCACCCAATGATAAAAACACAAATTTTGCTGATACTTTCATTAAACCGCTTTGAAAACTTTGCCACTGGCTCAGAAACTTGACTACCATGTCACCTTTAATTTGGGGGAAACGTTAACAAACAAACAAACAAACAAACAAAAAATACTAAAACTGAAATTAGTGAAGTTCTCTAAGACACTTGAGTTTACATTACTTAGGATATGCCATTGGCTATAAGGATGGAACTGACCTCTGTTAGTGTTCACCAACTCTTCCCTATTGAGATAGTTACAGACAGAACCACATATCTATCAATATCACTTCCTTCTTAGAGACTGCCCTGTTGCAAATCGATACAACAAATATTTCCAGGGACTGATCTAATAAAACTAGTCTTGTCATCCAAAGTACAAACTATGAAAAGTCTTTCTTCAATAGTCTCCTAACCTACACTTTCATGTTGTAAAACTTTGGCCACCGGGCCAAGACTGGGAGCTATAGCAGATCTACCTATTACGTAGAAAGAAACACAGAGAAGCAGCCAAAATGAGGAAACAAAGAAATACATCCCAAATGAAAGAACAGGAGAAAAATTCCAGAAAAAGAACTAAACAAAATGGAGGCAAGCAGTCTACCAGACACAGAGTTGAAGACAGTGGTTATAAGGATGCTCAATAGTGAGAACTTCAATAAAGAGATAGCAAGCATAAAAAAGGACATAGAAACCATGTACTTTAAATCATCTCCAGATTACGTATAATTCCTACTACAATTTAAATGCTATCTAATAGTTGTTATACTGTATTGCTTAGGGAATAATGACAGGAAAAATGTCTGTACATGTTCAGTATAGACACAACCATTGTAGGCTTAGGACACATCAGCAACAACACAACTTTTTTTTTTTTTTTTTTTTTTCCCATTCTGTGGCTGGTTGAATCCATAGATGTAGAATCTATAGAGTGTTGACTATACTGTAAATAATGACAAAATATTTGAGGCAACATAAATAACTATTAATATAAGACTAAACATAGAAACATGTTTTATTATTTAATTGCATTAAATAGAGTCATAAAAATTAATGAACTAATGATACATATATAAGTGTAAATTAATCAAATAAACATATTCATAAGAATACCAAGGATAATATCGTTTAGAAAAGTTTAAAAATATGCAGAGTATACCTCACATTGTATGGTTGCAACGTGCATAAAATTCGGTTAGTTGAAAAACATCCCTTGACAACACAATTCAAATTTTAGTTGCCATGATATATTACCTGTGAATAATTACACAAAGTATAGATTTTACTGCTGGTTTTGCTGTCTAGAATTCACTGTGAATAACAGATGTGCAGCATGATCATGACCAACCACATTACTTCTTTCAAAGCCTGTCTGTTATTGGTCATTGCACATCTGTCACTCAGTTCATGCACAGACAACAAAGTGCACAGTTTAGTTGTCTTTTTGTCTCCGAGTGATAAACCCTCATGATATTTTTTAAATGGTAATTGAAAAAGGTAGTTGGCCAAAAGAGGTAAAAGTGCAGCAAAGAAATGAAATGTAATAATGCTGGAAGTAAAATTCAAATTAAATGTAAATATAGTTCTAAAAGAAGTCGCTGACCATGGGAGTGTTGACACTGCTGCTTTTTGAGAGGACCTAGACATTCAGTTAGGGGAACCTCCTGAAAGCAAACTTATCAAAATAAATGAGGGAACTGATTGTTGCGGAAAAGGATGAAGATGCCCTAAAGGAAGTGACGCCGTTAAAAGTGTTCACGTGAAAGGAATTGTTATAGATATTTTACAAGCACAAAGGATGATCGTTGAAAGCATAGCTAAATGATTGAAACTTAGTAGACGTAAGACAATTTCAAAGACAGAAAAGATGCTCAATCTTTATCATAAGCTATGGTAGAAGGCAAGAGCTGTTCAACACTTACTGTTTTATTTTCTTTACAAAGAAATAAAACACTTTAATTATCGGCGTTTCTAATATTTTAGATTACAGGGTACTAAGTTAGTACTAGTTTTACTAACTTTTTTCATTTCCCTATACATTTGTCCCTGATAGTGGGAAAGATTTTAATATTTTAACAATTTTTGAAAAGTCTTGGAAGATTGTAATTGTTTCCATTGATTATTAAGATTGCTTGGCATGGTTTCAGCCTGTATCGTCATTATTATGGTCCCACACTATTGTGCAAAGTGAACATTGTGAATGTGATTCATATATGCAGGTATGCATATATACTATGTGTATACATGTATATCACATATATGCTTTATATATATATGTATATATACGCACACAATGTACATAAAAGTTTTAAAATATCAAGGGAAACACAAAATTCAGGATAATAGCTATGTGCAGGTTGTTAGGTAGCCAGGAAATAGTAATTAAAGAGAGCAACAGTCATAGCTTCTGTTGCGTCTTTCACTTATTTTTCTTATACTAGGCTGTGATTACACATTGTTCATTGTACTATTCTTTATGAATTTTTTGGATGTCTAAATTTCTTTTTAAATTTTGTTAAGAAAATAAAATTAATGAAGGAATAGTGTTATCTTCTTTTAGCCATTTTACTCCCTATATGCAGACCATTAATACAGGGACCTAATTACTTTGTTTTATTTTTTTCAGTGGTGATCTCAGATCAAAATTGCTAACAATAAGTGCTTCTTATTCAAGATCCACAAAAAAAGTCTGTAAATAAAAAGTGTGCCAGTTTGATGTTATGAATTGAATCCTACTTAGTTCATACATATGTTTTAGCACCTGAAAAATAGTAGCAATGACAATGTTTAAAATAAAGAGCAAATGAAAAAGATAAAAGAAATGGGAAAGCTTAGTATTATGTGGATGTTTTAATTTCTTTGGCTGTAATAAAGAACACACCTAATGGCATTCTGACAAATCCACTGCCTAATTAAAAAATAAAACCAACCTATGCTTATAACTCTAAAACTCTAGGCATCACGTTGGCTCCAAGGCAGAGGAAAAACCATAGTTAGTGGGTGAAATGTTTTCAGTTATTAGAATATAAATAATAGTATTGGTTTGGCTTTGGAAAGAGTAGTAAATACTATGTGTATGCATATACTATATGTGCATACTACATATATTTGCTCTCTGTGTATATATGTACATACATTTTTATTTTAAATATGTTAGTCATTTTTAGATACAATGTAAACTATGCTTCTAAGCACATCTACAATTCAGTTCTCTGATTGGACACCCAGAGCACAGTGACTTATTCATAATAAAGGTAAATCAATGCATAGTAAATATACAGAGTAGATACAAAAAACAAGGGGGGCTTTCTGAAAAGTCCAAGCCTTGGAGATCCATCTTTTATTTTCTGTCCTTTGAATTGAGATAAAATTGTTAAAATCAAACACAAAATGGCTACCGGACTTGCAAATTCCCTGAGCAGACAAAACCAATTAAGCCATACAAGCAAAACTTAATTTAGCTTATTTTGCAAAGTAAGAGAAACTTAACATGGGCTGCTTCTTGTAAATATCTCTGAAAAAAAATTTTTTAAACAAACAAAAAAATTGCTCCCCCAAACTGACACGAAGTAACCACTTTTAAACAATCCTCTATCGTTAGGGAAGCTCTTCTGTTATAACTAATCACTGTAAAGAGTAAACAGCCTCTGCCTTCACACTATATAAGCTGTTTTATAACAATATACCTCTGAGCCTCGTTCCACTGTCAGCTTGAGAGCTCCCAATTTGCAAACTGTTTTTATGTGCACAATAAACTCTGACTAATTACTATTTAGGTGATCCAGTGGTTTTACTTCTATTTCTGACTTTTTCACATTATTAACATATATCATTGTGCAAGTTTAAAGTATCTAATGCATTGATCTGATACATTTATGTATTGCAATATAATTACCACTGTATCTTTAGCTAACACCTCATCACCTCACATAAATTATTTCTTTTTTGTGGTGAGAACAGTTAAGATCTAGTCTCTTAGCAATTTTGAAATATATATATATATATATATATATATATATATATATATATATATACAGTATTGTTGACTTTAATCACTATTCTGTGCATTAGATCTCCTGAACTTAAGTATCTACTAGTTGCAAGTTTATAATTAGCAAAAATACCACAAGGTAAGACTGTTTTATATTAACCTCTAAGAAGAAGAGTTAAACTGTGTGTGGGTTTTTTGTTGCCCAAGGTATGGCAATCTTAGGGAGATAATTACTTTCTTGACAGGAAATTTCTCTCTAATGAGCCTTAAATATACACATGGTAGACTCAGGCTGTAACCTCTCTCTCTCTCTCTCTCTCTCTCTCTCTCTCTCTCTCCCTTTCTTCGTTATGTCTTATTGTTGTTTGTTTGTTTTTCTCTTTGCTCCATTTCTCCCTAAAAATGTTTACTACAATCTCTTTAACAACAATTTGGACCCAGAATATAATTTATGCATTTAATTTTGAAAGCAACTCTTTTGTTAGTGAAGTACTGTTATATAAGACAATTGATGAAATGTTTATGCCGTAGCCATGTTTGGTTTGAGAACTTAGTTATGTATTCTGAATTTGGTGAAAGTGGTTCTTCATAATATTTTGTGTGCTATTTGTCTTCTGAAATTTTAAAAATAAAGGACACAAGAGATAGAGCTATCCTAGTTAGAAATTGCTTAAAGAATGGTTCTAGGAAAAATACTGCAGACTGCCCGTGATGATGAAGAAATCTATTCTGGAAAGACACTCCTGAGTAACCCACTTTGGCTAGAATAGAGCAGCGAAAGAAAATGAGGAAATGCAGATAGTGATTTTATTTTTGGGTATTAAATTCTCTGTGTGAGCATGATAAGAGAGATTTTTTTCCCCTTAATTCTGAGGGGATATATAATTTGGTAATAGCAGGAAGTTTGCAGTGATCAAATTTTTTTCTATCCTATAAAATTTGAGACTTTTATACTGCTAGCATTTTATTTATTGGACTATATTGATGTTAATTATATACCATGCACACATTTTTCTAGTGAATTTGGGGAAGCCATCAATCTGAATAATATACAAGACAGAAATAGACAAAGAAATATTCTTGGCTAAGTATGTTTTAGAGCCTTAGCTAAGAGATTTTCACAGAGAAAATTGAAGGGTTGATTTGAGGTTGAGAGGGTAGATCTATAAGAACAGCAGGAAATGTAACCTATGGGTTGACTATGCTACTTATTTGCATGGATGACTCTACGCTATGTACCCCATGCTAAGATGGATACAGAGCTGAGCATCTCTTCATTGTGCTTAGAGTTTCAGAATTGAAAGAATTATAAGTCATGTGTATTTTACTGTACATATTAGAAAACAGGTGAGGGAAAGTTTTTATAGCAATAGAAATGTTTGTTTTCTACAGTCTGGAAAACCTGCTACGCCCCTCCCACCCACCCCCCATATTGTCTGTGGACTTAAAAAAAATAATTTTCTTTCAGCTTTCCAGGCTTCAATTTATTTTTCAGAAAATGCTCTGATCCTCATCAGCATCTGTTTACATTCCAACCTCTTCACAAAGGGCCATTTAAACATCAGTGTCTAACCAGCCAGGCTGAAGGTGTTATTAGAAACAAACGAAACTTTCACAAGTATTTGAAATGCAGACCGGTAATTGCTGTTGTAAGTGAAACTTTCTTTGCTTCTTTTCCTCCATGAGTAAAACAGCTTAGTTTCCTTCTTGAGAAAAACACCGATGCCTCTCTGAGCACCTACTCGTCTTTTGAGGCCACTTCTTTTCTTAAAGCCAGAAGAATAAAATGTTAAACCCATTGGGGAAGCTCAAAACAACCTACTTTTCACTGTCCAACTCTTGCTTGAATACAGATGGAATTCCAAGGGGTTTTTATTGTGCCTAAGTAACAGTAAGTGGGCAATAAACTCCACGTCTGGCAATTCCTCACCTCTGTTGATGTCAAGGTACTGTTTCTGAGGAAAACATGAATGTGGTATATGAACTTGGGACAGAGCTAAATCCCCCTCCTTAACAGAAGCCAGGGAAAACCATGAGTAGGGAAAGAGGAAAGGTAGATAATTATTAGTGGTAGAGAAGGGATGGAGCCATGGAGAACAGATTCACTGGATGTGGGTTTAAGAAGTCACATGTTTTGTGGTCTGTGATATGCAAACCTCCATGCATATCCCCTTATAAAACCTTTAGTAAAGCCTAAAACAAGAAGTCACAAATAGCTGAATGTTGTTAGAATGTTGTTAAAAATTATGGAAAAAAAAATATTTAAGGATCAAAGTCTGTGTGTTTTTTGTCACCCATAAGAAACAGAATGGGGCAATTAGAATACAGTTCCAGCAGACCTCCCACACTAGACTTCCAGCAGAGTCGGTAGCATGGATTATTTTAAAACCAAATTTTTGATTGCCAAGAGTGGAACCAAAAGGAGGTTTTATTTTATCCTGTTAATAATTTGGCTTTGCACAGTGAACCCAGTGTCACATAAATAACTAAAATATGTGCATGAAAGCTTTAATGCTGCCTGCTTCCCGCCTCTGACATTGTGACGGTAAAAAATGGTAGAACACCAGTCCAAATGCAAGAAAGAATTTTAGTTTCTTACCTCTGCAAGCAAGGCTGGGCCACATGCTGAGGACAGGAGAAAGTTAGATTTATACTGGAAAGCCTATATAGAGCCTTCAGGATCTGGAATTTGCCCTGTCTACTCAGAAGAAGAAGAATTCTACCAAGAATTTGTATTAGATCAGAGAAGACCCCACAACACAAATTACATTAATTTCCTGCTGTGCAAAACAGCCTTAAGAAGATGACTGAAACGAAATTTCATTTATTTTCACTAAGTATAGTGTAGGTATTTACCAAGTTCTCAAAACCATGATATTTCCTTGCAAAGTTTTGTTTTCTATTGAAAAGTCATTGCTAAAAGCCAGTTGGGATCTTATACTTCAAATATGACAATTGTACCTAATTTAAACTTCTACAGTATAAACAAGGTGCATATACTAGTTTTATGTTTATGTCCTATAGCCTTAAGCCAATAGAATAGACAGTCTAGTGACTTAAGGTAAAACACTTTACTATTCAGTAGCAAATGAACTAAGAGCCTGAATTTCTGATGTGTTTCTCAAAGAAAGTCCGGCCCATTCAGGATTTAGGACTTTTCATCTGATTAATTATTTGTGACAACCACTTGAGAATTAAGATCAACCCCATCCATCTTAACGATGAAGACTGAGAACCAAGACCAACAGTTAACATTTCTTAAATATTTGCTGTAGAAAATTCTTGCCCAGAACGGTAAGCCTGAAAAATTATTTAAGTATTTACTTCAGGAATCACTATAAAACAATTTGTTGGGCAAATATTTACTCATCTCAGCAAACACTTCATTTTCATGGCAATAGATTGATAATCTGGGCAAAAAGCTTGCTTTTCAAGCAAGTGGTTACTTAATCAAAATTTGCTCCAAGATTCTCACCAATACTAAACCCTTATGTCATGAATTTTGGCTAATTCTAATCAGTTTTCCATATTTAATGATATGCCTTAACCCACTTGATGGCATACCTCCAAAGACTATAAATATCCTACTAATATATTTCTTCTAATAAACTACAAAAGCTGTCAACATGGCATTCTTCCTTGAAGTAGTAGGTTTAAGTACATCAGCTTTGCTTGCACAACAGATAAATTCTGGTGGACTTACATTTGGGGAGTGGATGCAGTAGGCAGCAGACACACTAAACTGTTATAATACTATCTCCAATTTATTTGAAAAATAACCAGTAGTGCTGTTGTTAGTGTATGCAGAGATAAATGAAAATGATGAACACATTGTTTCATTCACTAACAATACCTTTTCTATTTGTTTCGGGTTTGTTATAAATAGTCCCCCTGAGATTTCATAGTGACTCATAGAACTTGATTTAGGTGTTCTTAATTTGACTCTTTTCTGTCATTCTAAGAAACAAATACCCATATTTCTGAATTTAACCTATTTTTTCAGTATGTTAAAACCAAAATAATATTGACATATTAACATGAAATATATTAATAACAACTAAAGGTAGATTTTTAAACTCTAAGTTCAATAGCTTTAAAACACATTGAAAAAGAGCACTCAAAGGACTTAATTTACAAAAGGAAGGATTTAGATCGGAAAAACATCAATTTTCTGACTCAGAGACACAAAATATAAGGCGGTAGAGACTTTACCTTTCTAGAGATACCAATTATCCTGGATGTTCTGAATGTACGTAATAAGCTTACCTGAGTAGTAAGATATATTCTATCAGGTTTCTCAAATTTTGCATTTCTGTTTTTTTTGCAATAAAGCTTAATTTTGAT